>NC_056727.1:496312899-496420932 GCF_019279795.1 Protopterus annectens
CTCAGGAATTATTGATAAACTTACCAGACTAGGCATCAACCCCAATATCACTAGATGGGTTGCAAATTGGCTCACAGAATACAGTGTAAAAGTAGCGGACTCCAAGTCAGACTGCCGACCAGTCACGAGTGGAGTCCCACAGGGATTGGACCTGGGTCCTCTCCTGTTCAGCATCTACTTCTCAGAAGTCCAGACCAACACAAAGGGACTCTAGCAGACCAAGTTTGCAGATGACTGCAAGCTAGGAGCCATTATTAACTCCCCAGGTGATGCAGACATCCTACAGATAGGCCTCACTGAGACCAATGACTGGTGTCAAAACCATGGCCTTAAGCTTAATGCCAAAAAATTCCCTTTTGTAAAACTCAGTTCCCACTAATTAACACATTGATGGAAGAAGGCATTATAAGAGATCTGGGGACGCAGGTTGATAGCAACCTCTCCTTCAACCACCAAATTGCCACTGTTGTCAGAAAGTCCTTCTATGTGGCACATCTCATTACCAAGGGTTTTGCATCCAGGAAGAAAGAGGTCATTGTCTCTCTCTTCTCCTCCCTCATTAGACCAATCATCGAGTATAATGCCCCATTTAGAATGTACCTCACTAGATACCTGCAACAGCTGGAGAGGCCACAGAAGTACCTCACGAAGAGGATCATAGGCATTAAACACATGTCCTACATGGACAGACTCAAAAGACTCCAGCTATTTTCTGTCTCATATCGCCTACTTAGAGGTGATCTCTGCTTGACTTACAAAGCCATGTCTGACCCAGCTCTGTTAGAAATGCTACATCTTAAGAAATCCCAATCCCTCCACACCACACACTCCAGGGACCTCAACCTCATTACCACAATCAACAGAACATGCTGGAGGGACAGATTCCTCACCCAGAGACTAGCCATGCTCTGCAATAGACTTCCCATACATGTAAAGCAGAGCACCTCACTGACCCTCTTCAAGAGAAATCTTGATGACTGGATGGGTAATAGAAAGTTCACCCTGGGGATCACGCCAGTGGCTCTACTTGATAGAGGCACTGGGAACTAATGTCGGGCGGCACGACGCCAGGGCACTTCTATGGGCTAGGCTTGTAAAGGCTCCAGGGCCATTAGCCTAGTACACACCTATGAACCTATATATATATATATATATATATATATATATATATATATATATATATATATATATATATATATATCATCTTCCCATTAGGGTCGCCACAGCAGATCATCTCTTTCCATTTCTTCCTATCCTCTGCATCTTGCTCTGTCACACCAACCGCCTGCATGTCCTCTCTCACCACGTCCATAAACCTTATCTTAGGCCTTCCTCTTTTCCTCTTACCTGGCAGCTCCATCCTTAGCATCTTTTTCCCATCATCCCTCCTCGGCACATGTCCAAACCAACGCAATCTCGTCTCTCTTGCTTTGTCTCCAAACTGTCCAACATGAGCTGACCCTCTAATATACTGATTCCTAATCCTATCCATCCTAGTCACACTGAGTGCAAATCTTAACATCTTTAACTCTGCCACATCCAGCTCTGACTCCTGCCTTTTTGTCAATGCCACTGTCTCCAACCCATATAACATAGCTGGTCTCACTACTGTCTTGTAGACTTTCCCTTTCACTCTTACTGGTACCCGTCTGTCACAAATCACTCCTGACATTCTTCTCCACCCATTCCACCCTGCCTGTACTCTCTTCTTCACCTCTCTTTCACATTCACCATTACTCTGAACTGTTGAACCCAAGTACTTAAACTCGTCCACCTTTACCAACTCTACTCCCTGCATCCTCACCATTCCTCTACCCTCCCTCTCATTTACACACATATATTCTGTCTTAGCCCTGCTGACCTTCATTCCTCTGCTTTCTAGAGCATATCTCCACCTCTCCAGAGTCTCCTCAACCTGATTCCTACTCTCACTACAGATCACAATGTCATCTGCAAACATCATAGTCCACGGGGCCTCCTGTCTGATCTCATCTGTCAACCTGTCCATCACCACTGCAAATAAGAAAGGACTCAGAGCTGATCCTTGATGTAATCCCACCTCCACCTTAAACGGATCTGTCATTCCCACTGCAGTCCTCACCACTGTCACACTACCCTTGTACATATCCTGTACCACTCTTACATACTTCTCTGCCACTCCCAACTTCCTCATACAATACCACAACTCTTCTCTAGGCACCCTGTCATATGCTTTCTCCAAGTCTACAAAGACACAATGCAACTCCTTCTGACCTTCTCTGTATTTCTCCAATAACACTCTCAGAGCAAACATTGCATCTGTAGTGCTCTTTCCTGGCATGAAACCATACTGCTGATCACTAATCATCACCTCCCTTCTTAACCTAGCTTCTACTACTCTCTCCCATAACTTCAAGCTGTGACTGATCAATTTTATCCCTCTGTAGTTACTGCAGCTCTGCACATCACTCTTATTCTTAAAGATAGGTACCAAAACACTTTTTCTCCACTCCTCAGGCATCCTCTGACTTTCCAAAATTTCATTAAACAATGTAGTTAAAAATTCCACTGCCATTTCTCCTAAGCACCTCCATGCTTCCATTGGGATGTCATCTGGGCCAACAGCCTTTCCATTCTTCATCTTCTTCATAGCTGTCCTTACTTCCTCCTTGCTAATCTGTTTCACTTCCTGATTCACTATCCCCACATCATCCAACCTTCTCTCTCTCTCATTCTCTTCATTCATCAGCCTCTCAAAATACTCTTTCCATCTACTCAACACACTCTCCTCTCTTGTGAGTACCTTTCCCTCACTATCCTTTATCACCCTTACTTGCTGCACATCTTTCCCAGCTCTGTCCCTCTGTCTAGCCAATCGGTACAGGTCCTTTTCTCCCTCTTTAGTGTCCAATCTCTCATACAACTCTCCATAAGCCTTATCCTTAGCTTTCGCCACCTCTCTCTTTGCCATGGGCCTCATCTCCTTATACTCATGTCTACTTTCTTCATCTCTTTGACAATCCCACTTCTTCTTCACCAGCCTCTTCCTCTGTATACTCTCCTGTACTTCCTCATTCCACCACCAAGTCTCCTTGTCCTCCTTCCTCTGTCCAGATGTCACACCAAGCACCTTTCTAGCAGTCTCCCTTACTAGTTCTGCTGTAGTTTCCCAGTTATTCGGTAACTCTCCACTGCCTCCCAGTGCCTGTCTTAACTCTTCCTTAAACTCCACTTCACAATCACCCTTTTTTAACTTCCACCATTTAATCCTAGACACTGCTTTCACACTCCTCCTCCTCTTCTTGATCACCAACGTCATCCTACAGACCACCATTCTATGCTGCTTAACTACACTTTCCCCTGCCACCACTTTACAGTCTCCAATCTCCTTCAGACTGGCCCTCCTACATAGGATATAATCCACCTGTGTGCATCTTCCTCCACTCTTGTACATCATCCTATACTCTTCCCTCTTCTTAAAATACGTATTCACCACAGCCATGTCCTTCCTTTTCGCAAAATCCACAATCATCTGACCTTCTGCATTCCTCTCCTTAACACCATACCTACCCATCACTTCCTGATCCCCTCTGTTCACTTCACCAACATGCCCATTAAAGTCCACTCCAATCACTAGTCTCTCACCATTGGGTACACTCACCACAACTTCATCCAACTCACTCCAAAATTTCTCTTTCTTATTCATCGCACACCCAGCTTGTGGAGCATATGCACTAACAACATTCATCATTACACCATCAGTTTCGAGCTTCATAAACATCACTCTGTCAGACAGTCTCTTCACGTCTAAAACACTCTTGGCATATTGTTCCTTTAGTATAACCCCTACCCCATTTCTCCTGCCATCCACACCATGATAGAACAATTTGAACCCGTTTCCTAAACACCTGGCCTTACTTCCCTTCCATCTGGTCTCTTGCACACACAATATATCAACCTTCCTTCTCTCCATCATATCAGCTAGCTCTCTTCCTATACCAGTCATACTGCCAACATTCAAAGTTCCTACCCTCACTGCTACACTCCTAACCTTCCTCCTCTCTTCCTGCCTTCGAGCATGCCTTCGCCTTCCTCTTCTCCTTCGGCCAACAGTAGCCCAATTTCCGTCAGCACCCTGTTGGCTAACAGTATATAATATATATACACATATGTATATATATACACACATATATATATATATATATATATATATATATATATATATATATATAAGTACATGTGATTGTAGGCCAAACCATTAAATCCCTGCTGACAAGCGACCTCAACCAAATACCACCCTTCCCTTTTGAATCCCTGTTAAAATTAATCCAAAGCAATGAAACCTAAAAAATGAGTGTCAAACAAAGCACATGACAGAAAACAATGAAATATTCTACCAAACATTTTGCAGGTGAACTATACTGCTTGTCTGTCTTGCTTGTCTATACTAATTGCATGGGTAGGCAACTGCACAGGTATCTGCAGACCTTAGAATTATGCTGTTTCCTGTTACTACATTTTATTTTGATGTCCAAGACATAACTAGTGCTTTGACAAAAATGTGTTCATATATTACCTCTCAATTTCTTTGTTCAAGAATTCTGGACAAAACCAAACATAAAGAGGGGACAAAAGGCCAGTATTAAGGAGAATGTTTAAATATTGCTCTTATAAACTTATAACATTAAAATGACAAGTATTGCATTTTCTGAAGAATCTAAAATCTGAAACTTAAATGTCTGTTATTATTACTAATGACTGCAATCCTCGATGATTTGCTGGAAAAAACACAAATTTTATGAGGAACAGGCCAAAGATATGAGGCAAAAATTTGGAGCTTCTATAAAATTCTGAACGGTTAAGTAAGTGATATGCTTCACATCCAATAGATTTTGAAACCTCGACTTCACAATACAGAAGTCAATGTGTTGGGCTTCAAATATAATGCTCATAAAGCATGTTCTGCATAAACCACTTTCCAATTAATATATATTTTTTATTTTTTTAGTAAAGAATTATTGATTTCTAAACAAGTTATAAATTATTGATTACTTTGAAGTATCAACTGAGATTGGCTACAGCTCAGTTTTTTTTCTTGGTTTTAAGGAGACTCACAGCCAGCAACTTCTATGCCCAAGAAGTGTTACTTTTCCCTGTGGATTAATGTTTTTCCTTACTCTGTAAGGGTGAAAATATTTTGCACCTCACCACAAGGATCTGTTTCTGATATATATACTGATCATATGCAGAAACCACACAGAAATTTTCCATTCCTTTTATTATTTGCCACTGGTGTTTACAGCTTATTTTAAAAACTACTACCTTTTCTAAATTTAAATTTTTGAACTTCTCCTACTAGCCCCCACAGCTGGGTATGTGCTCTCAAATATTCCAGTTTCTAAGAATAATGTCTCACCTGCTTTTGACAGTGGAATAACCCAACACCGTTTTACAATAGTTATCTCTTTTTTTGTCTTTTCACTGTAATGGTTAATGTCCATGGGGGGATCATCTGTGCTCTTATTATCTCCTTACTGATCCCATCTGTAATGTAATAAGGATATCCACAGTTTTCAAACATTATTTATATTATTTTTTAAAAGAATTCAAACTCCTTATTTCTAGTTGTAAATTTAGGAAACATCATTAATGAACTTTTGACAATATTCTTTAGCCATCATGGGTAAAAACTACTGAAATGTAAAAAGTTATTACTTGTCACTTATTTACTGTTTACCTTATAAATTATCCTCCTTTTAGTTCATTCGTTATCTAAGTGCACATTTAGAAGATGTATATTTCCTCTTCATAATTTAATTGGCATTTAAAAAACAGATTAAGCATTTATATATTCTGGTATCTCATGTTTATCCCTCGCCCCCCCTGATAAAAAATAAGTTGTCAGTGTAATGACAATAAAATTCTTTGCATTTGGCATACTTAAGTAACACTGTTATTCTGTCTTCTGTTAACCTCTGTACTTTCCTGAGACATTTCTTAATGTTACAATTATTTCTTCAGGAGGAATGACAAAATAAGGTGATTTAACATCTTTTGTAACTAACAATGCTGTGGGATTTGTATTAATATTCTTTATTCTGTATCAAAACTGAAAATAGTCTTTTTATAAAAATTACTTTTTTACTACTAGATTTAATTGTTGTTCAACAAAGATAGCTAGAGGTGCGTTTTTCAAACAAGCAGCACTGACTATATAGGTCTAAATGGAGGTAATGACACATCAAGATGTAACTTTGGAATTCACAAAGATATCACTATTCTAACATTTGTTACTTAAAAAAATCAAACGTCACCACTAATCTTACCATTACTATATAATTCTTTAATCACTACATCAAAACTCTTAAAAATCAGTAAAATATCAGTGGCTTCTTTTTAATATGCACTTATTGCTTGAATGTAATCAATATTTTTCATTATAACTAATACCACATCCTTATCATCTTTTATATATGTGACATGCTTATTTTAAGCTTGTCCAAAATCTTTCTCTTCCTTCTAACAGGTTTCAGTAATGCAGCCCAGTTTTCATGATCACAAGTAGTTTCAAACACATTTAGAATTGTGAGCATAATAAGACAAAAGCCATTAACCCCCCTTAAACCATTAATGTCTTTATTTGTTAACAGTGCACCATTTTTGGTCAGATAATCCAGGTTCAGTTCTCTCATATACGTCTTTAAGGATGTCAACATCTGCTCTTTTATTTGTCATAGATGTTAAAATTTATTTGGCATAAAAAGTTCATCTAGAGAAAAGTTGTAGTTAGTAGCATTTACAATACAAAATAACCTGTTGTCCACTACCATTTCTGTTTCCTTTTATAACACCGTGTCCTGACTCAGTGCTGTCTCAATGCCTTCCCATTAGTTGTTTGTCTGGAAAATGTTATCTGCTTCCTTTCCGAATGAAACACTGCTGTCTGTACTTCTCTGTGACACGAGCACAGTGGTTCCCATTCTTTTCTACTTTCTGATGTAATCTTTTTACTTCCTTTTCTATTCCAGACCTTGTTGAAAGCTTTTTTGCATCTTTTTCTGCCAGCCTTGGTGGGTGTCTTGAAAGCTGCTGTTGTTTTGTCTGTTCTGATTGATTCTTGCTTCTGTCTAAAAATGTCATGAGTCCTGGAATCACTGGTTGCCCACTATGAGTTATATGCTTCTGAATGGCTTACAGTTCGTATTTCCTTAACCAAATAAGAAGTATTCTGTCTATATTCCTCCAAATCTGTTTATATTCCTTTGTTTAATCACATCTTATTTTTTTTTTTACTTTTGATATTCTTGCTTCCAACTTATCTTTTTGTTTGTTGAAGTATTTCAGCACCATTATCTTTTTATATACTATACTATCTCAGTTAACTTACTTCAGTTCTCTTATATGTGCAACAACACTGTGTGTACAAATCCTCAAGCATTTAATATTTATGTTGTGAAACAAATCTGCAAGATCTTTATAAAATTGACTTTATTGCTGTTCCAGTTGGGAAACATATGATTCTGGGTCTCTTTGGCGCCCTCTAGTTAGTGATGTAATAGTCAAAGAACAAGTTGACTCGTATCACATTTGTATATTTTATACTTTTCTCAGTCTTAAAACAGGTCATCCACATTCAAACTGGCAGCCAATTCCAGTGAGCCAAAAGGATTGCTTGCTACTGAGAATATTAAATAACACACTTACTTCTTAGGTAGTTACCAGATATGCAGTCCAACAGTCCATTAAGGTGCCTAGTCCAATTTCTCAGATAGCCTAAATCTCTGGTTAAGTGGCTTGCTCAAGGTCACACAGCAGGCAAATTAAGTCTTTAGAAGCCAAACCCTGGACTATAGGAAGTAATTCCAATTTTTATTGAGTGTTTTAACAATAGATACGCTGTCTTTGTTAAATACGGTGATAAATGAAAACCTCCCTTTCTCATTCTTTTTCTTTCACTTCATTGTTTGTATGATGGGAAATGTCTACATTAATACAAATGTTATTTGTTCCAGTTTGCTGATTTAAAATAGGTTTAAACAACTCATTTTGCCCTTTGAAAATAACCTCATTATGAACATTATCTAAAAGGGTGTTAGGGCAGCCTCTTTTCCTAAACATATCAAGCATAAAATCTATTTCAGTTAAAAAATCAACTTCATGAGAAACTATCCTACCCGTTCTCACTAGCTGACCTTTAACTACAGCTCTCTTTTGATAAAATGGGTGACAAATAGTATATTCCAGATATGAATTTGAGAAGGTAGGCTTTCTAAAACTCCTAGAACCTAATTTTTTCTCCATAGGGTCAATGAAATTTTCCACATCAAGATAATACATTCTTTCATTGCTAAATGTGTGAATAAACTGGAGAAATCCAGTGGTACTATTGATATAACTCAACACTTCTTCTAACATTTTATCAGAGCCATTAAACACCAAAAACAAGTCATCCAGGTACCTCGTGTAATATCTAATATATGTTATAAATCTGCTTTATAAAATAAATTCAGATTCCCAGTATGATATAACATAATTGGTATAGGTAGGCACTCAGGCTGCCCCCATGGCAACACCAACTACCTGTCTGAAATATTGACCCTCAAAGAAAATAAAGTTATTAAACAGAATAACTTCCATTAAAGTAGTAATAAGGTTGATACGGTCCTGCTCCTATTTATTAACTTTAAGTAACTGTGTTTCCAGTCATTTTAGTCCCACATCATGTGGTATAACTGAAAATAGGTTTTTAACATCTATAATAACAAAAAACATGTTACTGTTACCGTTATCATAACCTCAACATTATGCAGGTGGGTTAAAAAATCCCAAGAGTCCTTACAAATATATTTAAGTTCTTTAAAACCATCCTTCAGATAAAAGTCAACTAATTTGGCCATAAAAAAAGTTTTAGATCTCTTTCCATCCATAATAGACCTAAAAGGAGTTGACATAAATCTTTATGGATTTTAGGAATCACAAAGATACTTGCAATAACTGGATACTCATTTTTCATTTAGTCATATTCCTCCAAGTTAATCTAACTTCATACAACATATTATCAAGCATATTGTCAATTTTCAAATATGCAATATGAATTTCATTTATGGAAACCATATTCATATGATTACAATAATCTACCTTCTCCATAATAACCATACCATAATAACCATACCATTACCTTTATCGGGTTTCATTACCCAAATGTTTTTGCCATTTGTAATGTCCTGCAATAGGGCTTTTTCTTCTACAGTTAAATTGTCAGGTACACACCTTACATTATCTTTAACTTTGTTTGTGTCTTTCAGCTTTTCCCAGTTAGGGGTTGCCACAGCGGAACTCCGGTCCGCTAATGATTGGCAGTTGATTTTTTACGCACCAGCTTGCCAGGCCTGACGCACAACCTTCAAAGAAGGTACGTTAACTAACTGCCTAAAATCCAGATCACATGCCTTTTCAAAAATATGAACTAGATTGTGCATGGGAGGATTAAGAGTACTTGTTTTTTTTTAAACATCGAGAATGTGAGTAATCGGGCTTGTTACTAGAGTTGAACCATTGAAAGAGGCCATTGAAACATTAAGAATGCCACTGCTAGGGTATATCCAACTATTTCTCTTATAGTATTTTAGCTTTTTTGTGATGTACTGCCAATTGGTGGTGCTGCGGTAGCATTGTCGCCTCACAGTAAGACGCTGTCCGGTTCGATTCTCAGCTAGAGGGTCTTCTGCGTGGAGACATGCGTGAATGGGCATACCTTCGTTGAAGGTTGTGCATCAGGCCTGGCAAGCCGGTATGTAAAAATCAACTGCCAATCATTAGCTGACCGGAGTTCCACTGTGGCGACCCCCTAACCGGGAAAAGCCGAAAGACACAAACAAAACTGCCAATATTATTTACTGATAAATGTACCCCCAGTTGTTTTAAAGGACAGGAAATGTAATGCTTGCTGTTTTTTTTAATTTTAGCCTGATATGTGAGTGTTAGGTGTTTGCCTTAGGAATCTTGGAATACATTTTTGTATGGAGTATATGGCTGCCATCATTTGGTATACTCTAGTATTACAACTGCGAGAAGGTTGATGTCAGTAGTTTTATATGTGAGAAAGTAAAACATTTTATGACTGAAGTTTGCTGCCATCACTTCTCTGTATGGTTATATAGTTGTTGATAGTAATGAAAGTGAGAATTAATGCTTTTATTTTATTTTATTTTTTATGTGTAATTTCAGACTTTTTATTTTGCATGTAAGGATTTCCTAAGCTAGTTGATATGTGAAGTCTTTGACTTCACATTATATTTGTTGATTATTGCCAGCAGGTAAATTTTGATTGCTGCAGATATATGGTTGGTTGCTGTGAAATAATGTGGGTGAGGCAACCCCTTTTTATTGAGATTTTTGCAGTGTTTGTATTGTCTGAAGAAGTGCCAGGAGGCACGAAAGCACTCACTAGTTTGTACCTGAATAAAAGTTTTGTCTTTTATTTAATATCAAGAGAGCCATGTTTGTTTACTCCCAGTTTGGACTTTTGTTGCTGCATTTTGCTTTTTTTGGGAGAGCTTCAACCCCAGCTGCTTTTGGATTTGTGTTTTGTACTTATTATTACTTTAATGGAAGTTATTTTGTTTAATAACTTTATTTTCCGAGGGTCAATATTTCAGACAGGTAGTTGGTGTTGCCATGGGGCAGACTGAGTGCCTACCTATGCCAATTATGTTATATCATACTGGGAATCTGAATTTATTTTCAAAAGCAGATTGACAACATATATTAGATATTATACCAGGTACCTGGATGACTTGTTTTTGGTGTGGACTGGCTCTGATAAAATGTTAGAAGAATTTTTGAGTTATATCGATAGTACCACTGTATTTCTCCAATTTATTCACACATTTAGCAATGAAAGAATTTATTATCTTGATTTTGGAAAATTTCATTGACCCTATGGAGAAAAAATTAGGTTCTAGGATTTTTAGAAAGCCTACCTTCTCAAATTCATATCTGGAATGCTAAATCCACGAACAGTGCAGCAACCAGGAAACCCAGAACAGGAACAAAAGCACAAGGAGTGCTGTTCGTAAAAAGACGCCTCTGTGTCTTGGGAATTCACCTCTACAACGGCACCACACCAGTCCAGTACTCCTTCTGTCTTATAAACGAATTCACGAATAAAAAGTGTAAAAAAAGAATTTATTATAACCAAAAAGAACGCCAAAACTGGTTAAGCGCTTTCACTTGATAACAACAAGCTTCATCAGAACACCATATTAAATTAAACAACTGTTTAAATAACATTTTTGGCGCCAATTTGATAAGAATTCTAAAGAATCTTAAAGAAATACACACTTGTAACAATTAATAAAACATTAGTAAAAAATATATGAACAAATAGATAGATAAATAAATAAAGCCAACACAGATATATGCATGATTTACACATTAATAATGTTGTTCAATTATTAAGATATTTGTTCATTTTAAAGCCAAGTAAGGTTTAATAGATATGGTATCATTCAAACCTGGTGTAACTGAGGCATCCGTATAGATTTGCCACCATAATTCTTTGTAAAGTAGCAAGCTATTAAAATCACCTCCTCTACTATTAATTTGCACCATATCCACTATACCAAAATTGAAAAAATGATTTTCACCATACTGCTTAATATGCCTATACAGAGCATTTTTTTCATCCTTTTTTCTAATGCTGTAAAGATGAGAATAAATACACTTGTTTAAACTCCTTTGGGTCTTACCTATGTAGAACCCTGAACAAGTCCTGCAGATCGCAATATAAACCACCATTTTAGTAAGACAATTACCCCCACAAAAACTGATACTGGTATGTTTATAATTATTCAATGTCACCTTATTTCCTTGAAATATAGTGTGACATTGTTTACATGCACCACATTTGGCAGTGTTATTAAATGTGGTCTTCTTAATAGTTATGCCCTTTTCCAGAATAGATTTTATATCGATACCTACCTTATATATGAATCTGGGAGAACCCCCTAATATAGGAGCTATATCTTGATCGACTAATATTATATGCCAGTTGTCCATCAATATTTTCTTCACTTTACCGGCATGCACTCCAAATTCCAAAATGCAGGTTCTATCGAAATTGTTATGCTCAACATTTTTAACCACCAATGTGTCTATATCTGTTACTATACTGGGGTTATATTTTCCCCCAATAATGGTTTGTATTGATTCCCCCAATTACTCACTACATATTTGCTAACATTAGCTAAGACTCTCATATCATAACCTCTGTCCTTAAATAAGGTGGTGATAAATTTGACCTCATCCAACATGTCCTCAAATCCTGATGTCATCCTGACAGCTCTAATTAGTTGACCTTTATAAATATTAGTAAATTGTTTCCTCGGATGGTAACTGGAAAATTCCAAGTAGTTATTCGAAAATGCAGTCTTCCTGAAAATTTTGGATTTGAACTGGTTGCCATCTCTAGACACAAAGGTGTCAAGATAGGCCTACCCTTCCAAACTAGTAGAAAAGGTGAATTTAAAAAAATCACTGCTGCTATTGATGAACTCAGGAAATGATGTCAACAAGTGCTCACCACCATCCCAAATCATATAGATGTCATCTAGGTATCTAATATAATGTTTGATGTATTTCATAAAGTGACTACTAAAAATAGTCCTCTCTTCCCATTCAAGCATGACCAAATTGGCATATATGGGAGCACACGCTGCTCCCATAACTACGCCTTTGGTCTGCTTGAAATACTCACCCTCAAATAAGATGTAGTTGTGGTCTAGTACCAATGCCATCATGTCAGTGAGAAGACAAGCCATGTCCCATTGTATATCTGCATATTTTCTAATACTAGAAGCAAAGGCCTGCAATCCATCTTCCTTCGGTATACATGAGAAAAGTTCTATGACATCAATGGTCACAAAAATGAGGTCAGGGCTGGTTAAGTAAACCGGGTAATTTTTCAAAAATTCTCAAGAGTCTTTAGCTATGTGTGGAATCTTAGCATAAACATGTTTCAAGTAAATATCAATAACCTTACCAATAGGGAAGGTTTTGGACCTGTTGCTGTGAAATAATGTGGGTGAGGCAACCCCTTTTTATTGAGATTTTTGCAGTGTTTGTATTGTCTGAAGAAGTGCCAGGAGGCACAAAAGCACTCACTAGTTTGTACCTGAATAAAAGTTTTGTCTTTTATTTAATATCAAGAGAGCCATGTTTGTTTACTCCCAGTTTGGACTTTTGTTACTGCATTTTGCTTTTTTTGGGGAGAGCTTCATCCCCAGCTGCTTTTAGATTTGTGTTTTGTACTTATTACTACTTTAATGGAAGTTATTTTGTTTAATAACTTTATTTTCTGAGGGTCAATATTTCAGACAGGTAGTTGGTGTTGCCATGGGGCAGCCTGAGTGCCTACCTATGCCAATTATGTTATATCATACAGGGAATCTGAATTTATTTTCAAAAGCAGATTGACAACATATATTAGATATTACACCAGGTACCTGGATGACTTGTTTTTGGTGTGGACTGGCTCTGATAAAATGTTAGAAGAATTTTTGAGTTATATCGATAGTACCACTGGATTTCTCCAATTTATTCACACATTTAGCAATGAAAGAATTTATTATCTTGATTTTGGAAAATTTCATTGACCCTATGGAGAAAAAATTAGGTTCTAGGATTTTTAGAAAGCCTACCTTCTCAAATTCATATCTGGAATATACTAGTTGGCACCCATTTTATCAAAAGAGATCTGTAGTTAAAGGTCAGCTAGTGAGAACGGGTAGGATAGTTTCTCATGATTTTTTAACCGAAATAGATTTTATGCTTGATATGTTTAGGAAAAGAGGCTGCCCTAACACCCTTTTAGATGATGTTCATCATGAGGTTATTTTCAAAAGGCAAAATGGGTTGTTTAAGCCTATTTTAAATCAACAAACTGATACAAATAACGTTAGTATTAATGCTAAAATTTCCCATCATACAAACAATGAAGTGAAAGAAAAAGAATGAGAAAGGGTGGTTTTCATTTATTACAGCATTTAACAAAGACAGCTTATCTATTGTTAAACTACTAAATAAAAATTGGAATTTATTTGTCCTTGATCAGTTAGTTAGGGAGACACTGGGTGGCAAGCTTGCTATAGTTTTTAAAAAGGACCAGTCCTTTAAGAATATGTTAGAAAACAGCAGGGTAGAAAACACAGTTTTTAACAATAAACCATTAGGTAATTTGAAATGTGAGATGTGCAAACAGTGCCTTTATATCATTCTGATAGGGAAAAAGTTTAATTTAGGAGATTTGTATTTTTGTGCACAAGGCCACTACAATTGTCAGTCCAAGAATGTGGTGTATTTGGCCAAGTGCTTACAATGCCCCACCTTTTATATTAACAAGACATCTAGGCCCTTGTGTGAAATGATGTATGAACACTTATTTGACATCAAAAAAGGAAAATTGACTAATGCCCTGTGCAAACACTTGGGAGATTTTACAGATCATAGTTTTGTTTTTTCTGTTATATAACAGATTGTTCCCTGATGTACAAGGAATGATTTTACCTGAGTACTTAGAATTAGGTGAGTTTAAGTGGCAATTATGTCTGAATGCTAGGTATCACAACTGATAACAACCTCACCTTTGATAACCATATTAACAACACCATTAAACCAGTAAATAGAAAGATGGGCTCCTTATATAGAATAAAACCCTTCTTAACTCCAGCATCCCAAACTACAATTGCCCACTCCTATTTAATCTCAACTCTTCTATATGCTTCACATATATATACTAACCTAAAAAAAGTAATCTGGTCAAACTAGCTAACTCCTATAATAATATAGCCAGATTTGCCACTGGAAACCCTTTTAGAACACACCATTGTCAGAACCTACAGCAACTAGACTGGTTAGAATTAAACAACATTTTGATACTATCCCAACTTACCATTGTTCATAAGATATTTCACGAACAAAACAACACATTCCGACCTTATTACTCCCTATAGGAATCTCAACTCCTTACGATCCTCTAGCAAACTTCTTGCTAGCACAAGCAAGTCAAACAACTTGGCAGGGGACTCCTTGTTCTCCAATACTGCAGGAAAAAATTGGAATCTTCTGCCACCAGACCTAACTTTGCAACCCTCCCTGCAGCTCTTTAAACAAAGGCTCAAAAAACATCTTAAAACTCACTGGGTATGTCCCTGTTGCAACCCTGACTAATTCATCTGCTCTCTCTACTGCTATCTCTGTACTGCCTCCTCATACCAATCTTTACTACTTCACCCCTCCAGAAGTAGCATTTATCTTTAGTAAATTAAACTGCCTATGTTAGTAATGTAATTAAATCAAACTACCTATGCTAGTAATGTAATTAAATTAAACTACCTATGTTAGTAATGTAATTAAATTAAACTACCTATGATAGTAATATAATTAAATTAAACTACCTATGATAGTAATGTAATTAAATTAAACTACCTATGTTAGTAATGTAATTAAATTAAACTGCCTATGCTAGTAATGTAATTAAATTAAACTGCCTATGTTAGTAATGTAATTAAATTAAACTGCCTGTGTTAGTAATGTAATTAAATTAAACTACCTGTGTTAGTAATGTAATTAAATTAAACTGCCTGTGTTAGTAATGTAATTAAATTAAACTACCTATGTTGATAATGTAATTAAATTAAACTGCCTATGTTAGTAATGTAATTAAATTAAACTGCCTATGTTAGTAATGTAATTAAATTAAACTACCTATGTTAGTAATGTAATTAAATTAAACTACCTATGTAGTAATGTAATTCCTCTGAATATACTGTATCTTATCTCAGATATCATTACTGCACAGTGACTAGCTAATTCTGTATGTCTATTTTTCCTCTCATTAATACTCATGACTAAGTATTCTTAACATCCTTTCTTTGTATAGTTTGTACTTGTTATATTCAAGTGTTATATTATCTCTGTTACTACTGGAGCTTTTCTCCCCAGGCCTCCACTGAAAATGGAAAAATATCCAGCTGGACTAGCCCGGTTAACAAATGTAAAATAAAAATAAAAATAAATAAAATAAATAAAATGTACCCAGGGCTGAATGACTATGTGAGTATTAATTGTATGCTTAAGCTTAGGCATATTGAGAGTTAAATTTTAACTATCTTTCAATTGTTATCTTATTTATTAGTTAATAGTTTTAACCATTGGCTTATTATTCTATTGAATTATTGGTATATTAATGTGGAGTTTTTTAATGGTTGTTAGTTCTGAAGAAGTCCCTAAGCATAATTGTTGGGACAAAAGTGCTTAACTAACTTTCTATTGAATAAAGTGGTTGTCATTTATCCTTGGCTGCTTCCTCGAGTTTCTATATTTTGTTTGCTTTCAATCTTTGGTTAAGATGTCTTATGGTAATTAGCTCATAGGATTAAGGCTGTGAGTTCGGTACCAGCTCATAGCCTTAATCTTCTGCACTAACTACCATATTCATGGAGTCCATAATGTTTGATAGCCCCACTACTACATTTGCCCAAGTAGAGTCACTGTTATGTGCAATCAGTGCAGTTTAAATACTTTTAATGTGAACATAAATAAGTGATAGAAACCTTTCAAATATGTATCTTATATTTGTAAAAAAAACTCCTGTCATGAACCCTTTTTGCTAGTATATGCACTTAGGACAGACCTAATTCAGTGATCTATAGTGCATGATTTTATTGCTGCCCAGTAGATTGTTATGGAACATTATATTATTGTGAATCTCAAGTTATATCTTTTACATGAGATTACACCCTCTGCATCCCCCCACTAATGGGATTTGCTTCCGCACCCCAGTCCCTAAATATATTCCAATTCTGAGGATGCACTTACTTACATGGATGGCACAGTAGTGCAGCGGTAGCATTGTCGCCTCACAGTAAGAGGTTCTCCAGTTCGATTCTCTGCTGGAGTACCTTCTGTGTGGAGTCTGCATGTCCTCCCTGCATTCGTGTAGGTGTTCTCCAGGCACTCTGGTTTCCTCCCACATTACAGAGATATGCATCTGGAGCATTTCTCCCCGGGCCTCTGCTGAAAACTGGTTTCATTCCAAGTTGGACTTTCCCAGTAAACAGATGTTAAATAAATAAATAAAAATACAAGCAAAGGAAAATATATTTCCCGTTCCACTGAGTTGGTGCAACTTTGGTGTTAGTAAGGTAGTATAGAGCAGACCCCTTACGTTGGGAGGTATAGAGAAACAGTCCTGCTACAAATATCCTTCCTTAGTGTTTTTCAGATGGTGAAATGGAACAATGTGGTTGATATTCTGAGCTTCAGCAACTTCAGTAGTAATCACACGTAGTAGATCCTTCATAGATGAGCTTCACTCACTGTCCACACCAAGTCATCTTATCTCCCATTACTAACCTCCAAATCAGGAAATGTGGAGAGTAAAAGCCTTCCACTCCCTGCCCCATGCCTCTTCACAAACCCTAGTCTACTACATCTTAATGCTATCCTGGTGGCAATGACCAGAATGTCAAGTGAGAAGAGGGCAAACAAATTGCATCTAAGATAAGAGAGTCACATAATGTCTGACTAATACAAAAAGAACCAGGGGAAAAAGTAAGCAGAAAGCTGGTCTGTCTGAAATATACAAGTGAAATAATTATGAAAAGTGTTGTAATTCAAAATGTGTTACAAAAGAAGACAGACATAAAAATTAGACCTCTCCAATGAAAGTACTCGAGAATTAACCTACACATAAAGGGTAAAAAAAAAAAAACAGATCACAAAACATATTTCAGTGCATTGTTACCACTTGCGCTCCATTGCTTAAGTCTCTTATAATGGAGTCTGCCATACCTCATTGCCATGTTACTGCTTATTTAAGGATATTAGTCTCCAGTACTTATTTTACTAGCATTGACAGTGTTTAATCCAACATATTCGCTCCTTCCTTATATATTTAGCATCTAAGGGGACCTCCTCATGAAATGGGGTAACATCTCCCCAGCTCCATTGGGTTGCAAGAGTGAACTGGATACACTGTTGCAGGTATCCTGCACCAGGAATGCTATGGCTCAGGGGTATCTGTCACTATCTGGTGTCACTTGACTTTGGTCTTCCATGCTTGAACTATAATCTTGACCTCTTCTTCTGGAATTGTTCTTGTCAATCTAAAGCACTTAAAACCTGCCCTAATAGATTGTTAATCATATTCCTGTTTTTCTTTCACAATCATGCACATAAGCTGGTGGCTTTGATCCCTCTTGAAGAAGGAGGAGGCACCTTGTTGTTTCTTTAATGCTCTTATGAGGGTAAAATGTTCAACAAACATTTATGCCTAAACCATGATCATGTTAGCATATACCTGAATCTCGAGTACTTCTAGTGGTGATAGACCTGTAAGTCCTATTTCTCTACTAAGGCTAGACAGTAGAATTTTCTGGCCATCCACATTTTCTAGAATATCCTCCAACCATATGATACCCCTATTTTCCTACTACCACTCTCAAAGTGGTTTAACCTCTAAATTAGGGTAGCAACAGCCCCATAAAGTGGTGGATGTAACCTAAACCTGTTTAGTACGGATCTCTGTATGTAGTGTTTTCAATGCTTTGTGATTCTGTACACACCTCTCACTATGAGGACAAAAGCTTAGGTAGGGCCTTAGCATTCCATTCTATGGCCCAAGTTGATGCCACACCTAGAGTCTCAGCTTCCAGCTTGGCCAAAAAGGCAATGTATCATGACAGCAAATAAACAAGTGAACCAAAGTAAAGGTTTTAGCATGAAAACTCCAGTCAAGGATACAAAAAAGGGAATGTATCCTACCCCAAACATCAGTCTCACCCTCCAATTTGCTGAAATAGACTGCTTTAAAAGTTTATGAATCCTTTTAAGCTGCTTCTGCCTGGGTGGTATGGGTATGTGTCAAAACACATTAAAAACTAGAGGAGCTATACAATTCTTTACCAATACAGTCTCAATGCTACATACTGCTTTTATAATATAAGTGTAGGTCAGCTTTTATAATATAAGGGTCGGTCAGCCAATAGCTTAAGTGACTAGCTCCTTCTCCACTTGTGTTGATAAAGGTCTATTCAAGTATACTAGAAAAGCTAAATACACTAGGAATAAACCTCTGTGTTACCTGCTGGATTGCCAACTGGCTCACAGATAGAACACAAATAATCAAAATAGGGGCACTTACATCCACAAAGAGACCAGTCTCCAGAAGAGTCCCCCAGGGTTCTTTGCTGGGACCACTCCTGTTTGGCATCTACTTTTCTGAAGTAAAAGCTAATGCCAAAGGGCACTGGCTAACTAAGTTTGCAGATGATCACAATCTAGGAGTAGTCACTGAATCTCCAAATGACTTTGCCATCTTTCAGGAAGGTGTTTGCTCTAAATAAATAACTGGTGCCAAAATAATGGACTGAAACTAAATGCCAAAAATTACATTATTGTATCCTTTGAGAAGTCATCTATACCAGAGAACCAGAACATTGACAACTGTCCTAAGAACTGACCCAGTTGAGTCGGATTTGGGAATTTATGTGGTCAGTGACCTAACTTTTGACAAACATGTGTCCATTGTTGTAAAAAGGTCCTATATTGTCATTGTCCTCATTTATACAGCCTTCATTAAGACAGTCATTGAATATAATGCTCCTTTGGCATGTATCTGTCCAGAAACATGCAACAACAGGAACATCCACAGAGATATATATATATACAACTTCAAAGGTAACCTAGCAGTCGCTTTGCCCACTTGCTCAGAAAGTAACTTCTCCTTCAGAAAAGTTGAGTAAAAGTGCAGTGACTAACAATCATGTCTGCAGGGTGCTTGAGGCTACTCAGTAATCTGTTCTACTAACATACATATGGAACAGCCACAAATAAGAGTCACTTGGCCAGAGTGGATGGGTTAACGTCCTGACACAAATGAACTTGGTGGTTTAACATCAGAAAGAGCTTTCTCTGCTTCCCAGACTGCTGGATATACTCTATATCAGCCCAACTTAGGAACATAAAAATTATTTGCTGTGAAAGGACATCCTTCAAAACTGGGTGTCAAAGATTTCTATGTGCCATTTCAATGATTATGGGCAGAAAAGGAGGAACATTTATTGCCACCAACAACTGCTCCTCTAAAAAGCAGCTAAATTAGTACTTTCAGTGCTTTCTAGTATACCAGGTAGGCACAAATTGCATCGGTACTACCTGTTTTCAAGATCAGTGTCCATCTCTCATAGCCAGGCTATTTCCAGGTGAAGTGGAGCAAGTGCTGTTTGCTGGTCTATGGCTCACAGCTGTTGTGGCAACAGCGTGTCTTCAGTAGTGGAAATGTTAGTGGTCCACTCCTTGAGCACCTGCTGATAGTACAGCCCTTGAACACCTACTGATGGTGGCTATGTTTGGCTTTCAAAAGAGTAGTATCATCAAGCACTTTAGTAACGAGTCAGCTAGCCAATCAACTTAGTCAGATAAGTCCTGCCTAGCCTAGTGTGGCCTTTGCAAACTGTTTTTTTCTCTCCTGCTGGCAATCTGCACCTACAAAATATGCATCAGTAATGACACCACACAGCTGATAAATTACTACAAGCTGCCTTACATAGTAGGATGCTATGCAAAGCACAAAGGAGTAATAATATTATAATGTAACATTACAAAACATGGAGCTCTACCTGGGACATCCTGACTGTATCATACTGACACTCCTCAGTGTGTTATATTCTTTCATTCCATCTGTCTTTTACAATATCATGCTCACTCAGGTGGAAGGACTATAACCAATGTTTTTATATTATCTCTAATTTGTTATAATTATTTAAACTACAGATTTTTTTGTTTTATTTTTTGAAGACTGTAAAATTATTGTTCTTAAAATGTTTTGTAATAACTTGGAGCTTTTCTCTCTTGCCCTATGCTGAAAATGGGCTTTTACCCAGTCGGACTTTCCCAGTAATCAAGTGCCAATAAATAAAATAAATATATATATATATATATATATATATATATATATATATATATATATATATATATTGTCATAAATTAATACAAGAAAATTGTTATTTTGGTGCTAAATGAAAATAAATTAGAAATGTGATCCATTTTATAAACTCAATAAGACACTTAGGGAATGTGCAAACAAATACTTCCCCACTTTCTTAGCCCCTAATCAAGCCTCAGGGATTTCTGGTACAAAGTCCTTCACTTCTTGCTGCTTGAGTAAATTTCTTAATGAGTTTCTTATTTGCCTCAGTGGTACTGATGGCACCTGTACCAGTTTCTAATGAAACTGCCTGTAAAACCTGAAAATGGTATTACCGGGCAGTAGCATTATGATCCTGTAAGCTATCTTAAAATATTTTATTATATTATTGCATCGCTAGGAAAACTATAAAACTGCAGCATTGTAATTAAACCATTTAATCAACACATTCTGACTAGATGGTTGTTGTTTCTGTTGCTGTTATTGTTGTCTAGTTATTTAGCTGAGTCTGACTCTTTGTGATCTCAAGGACTGCAATACACCAGACCTGTCCATAAACAACTATTTCTAAACGTTCTTACAAATCGGTATTTATTACTTCTGTAGTATTGCCTTCAACCTCTCACAGCTTTGTGTCTCCTATAGTGAATCCTGACATCATTATATGGCCAAACTATATGAGTTTTAGTTTTGCTGACTTACCTTCTAATGAATGGTCTTTCCCCTCTAAGTATTCACTGATTTGATCTTTCGCAATGCTTGCCAAAATCAAAAAAATTTCTCCAGCACCATTGTCTGGTAATTGTGATATTTTCACAACAGTCAGAATTCACAGGTTAGAAGACCAACCTAACTAACATCATAATGCTGTCATTGGGTCATTCATGCAACGCTATGCAGAAAATTACAGGAGTGGTTGGAGGATCATATAACGCTATCCAGTAATCCCATATTCAAGTTTTTTCTGTGCAGTTTTTTATGAATAAACACTCCTACAATTACCAGGACCCCTGTGGCAGGGAACATGTGCACATTTATTTAATTAATTTAATGAAATAAAATCATTCATAGGTCAAAGAATTAATTTAATGTTTGCTCCGGTGTCATGTTTTCCTTAAACAGCAGGCCTTCTCCAAACTTATCATTTTTAGTTTGTCTATAAACCTCTGGCATATATTTTTAGCATTTTTTTCTTGACTTATTTGATTTCTAATATGAAAATTAAGCACTATGCACAATTGCAAAGAGTTTTATATTCAAATGTTTCTACAACTTCTTAAGCAAATGTTCAAGTGTTTTAATTGGTGCCATGTACATTAATCCACATGCACTGGCATATGCATTTGTCAGCATTGTAATTTTGTTATCATCTGGAATGTCATTTGCTGTATAATGTAACTCCATTTCCTCAATATAAGATATCCAGTCCTCACTTGTAGCCTTAAAATCATTAGTATGCCCAACATAATGAACCATTTTAATTGGTGTCCACACTTAGCCAGTTTACCTTTCAAAGTTTTCTGCTATACTCATACCTTCAATTGTACAGATTTTCACAGAATGTCCAAATTTGTATCTCATATTTTGGTCTGTTTTTCATAAAATGGTGGTTTTCTGGCTATCACTGGCACGTCATTAAAGAATGAAGTCAGAAAGTAATGACAGACATTTGAGTTTCAGACTTCATTACCTTAGAAAATTCATGCTAATGCAAAACCTGTTATTCTATCACCTTTCTAAGTTTGTAAGGGCAATATTTAAATAACTGTCCCTTTTTTGGCCTTTGTCTCCCCATTATTTATGGCTTTGTCCAGATTTCTTGCTCTGAGAGGTTGAGAGGTATGGCTATACCCAAACTAGTATTCAAACTGTTGCTTATATTAAATAAAATACTTGTATTTTTTTGCACCAGCATGAACACCTTTAAAAGACATTACTAATTCTCAGTAAGTGTTGCACTGTTTTTATTTCTTTAAGCAAATCAAACAAATCTCTAGTCTCTGACTGTATGAAATTTGCTTGATTTCACTCTTACACGTGCTGTTTTTGCAAACATAATTCACTTAAATACTTCTAGGCTCTGTTTTGTATTCACTAATATATAAGAATGTCTTTACTTTCTTTATAAACCCTTCTTGTCTGTCTTGCTTAGAATCACTGAATGCCCTTTTTTGTTAAAGCAGCCAAAATTCACTCTAAATACAGAGATGTATATAATAATACATGAAAACTGTTTCATATTTACACTAATTCCCAAAAATTCACACTGTTTTCTCAATATCTGACCATTAAATTGCTTTTTATTGCAGTAGTTAGTTTAGTGCTAGCAATGATTGCTTGTGCTGCAACAAAAACACTTTGTACCATTTATATTTTAGCATGTATTACATGTAGGTCTGTTGTGTATAGTTCAACATAAACTTTGACAATTAATAAGTCCCTTTGATAGGTAAAGACTGTTAATACTTATTGTCATGTCATAACCTCTGACCTTAAATAAGTCCCTTTAATCGTAATTTCATATTTATTTTATTTTATTTATTTATTTATTGACATTTGTTAACCGGGTTAGTCCAACTGGGCTTGTGGCCCATTTTCAGTGGAGATCCGAGGAGAAAAGCTCCAATGATACATTTCTAATACAAAGTATAATATTACACAAAAGTATTGAGGTGAGAAGCAATTTTACATTTTAACAAATACATTTCTATTACAAAGTATAATACTACACAAGAATATTGAGATGAGAGGCAATAATACAGAGCTAGAGTCTTACATTTGTTGAGTACATACAAACAAGTTAAAGTTCCAAGTATGGAGAAGGAGAAAAAATGAAAAATATGAAACAAAGTTTTATTGTGAGATAATGCAATAGGCTGGGAGTAAAACAAAGTATCTATATATTACTGCTATATGTGTGGAGTTATTCACATACCTTATGTGAGGTGTATAGGGGGACTAAGTAGTTATGCAAATACGTTATGTGAGGTGCATAGAGGGACTAAGTAGGAATCTCAATAAGGGCAAGTAGGGGAGGACTAAGTGAGGTCATTGCAAGGGCAGGTCCTTGAATTGAGAAAATATGTTTTTAGTTCATTTTTAAAGTGGGAGGTATGTGAAATTGAACATAAGTCAAGGGGAAGTCTATTCAGGGCATGGGCGACTGAGTGCTTATAGAGTAGTTTGCCAACAGACTTTGTAGGCTGGTAAATGTTAAGTAGTTGTTGATTAGTAGTGCGGAGGGTTCGGGATGGACTGTAGATAGAGACTAAGGGGGAGAGAGATGGACAGAAGGAGGGTTTATAAAGGATAGACTGAAGCATGTGAAATTGATAAAGTAGCAATAGTTGGGGAAGTTCAAGCCATTGGAGATAGTTTAAAGCAATGTAGTGGTGTGAGCTGTATGGGGAGTTAGTAATGAAGCTGGCTATTTTATGGTATGTTTGCTGAAGTTTGTTAAGAGTGGTGGCCTGAATGTTGGTAAGTATTGGGGTGGCATATAGAAGGGTAGGGAGGAGGAGGGCTTGTCCCAGGGTAAGTCTAGCATCAGGAGTCAGAAATTTTTTGTTTTGATAAAGTAGGCCTAATTTCTGGTGTGTTCTTTTTATACATTGGTGTATGTGTAGGTTAAACTTTAGTTCATCATCGATGATGACCCCTGGGAGTTTTGTGTGGTTATCAGGTTGGATAGTTGTATTATTAGAAGATGTCATAACAAAGAAGCTTTTATGATGAGAATGAGAACGGGGAAGGAAAAGTAGGAGTTTGGTCTTTTTGAGATTTAGGATAAGTAGGCTGTGAGAAAGCCATTGTTCAGTGGATAGTAGGGATTGTTGTGTTAGAGAGTGTAGTTCAGAAATGTTATTAGAGATAGAGATAAGTGTGGAGTCGTTGGCATATTAAATGAAAGAAGAATCTTTACAAGAGGAGAAAAGATCATTGATGAAGATGTTAAACAAAAGGGGCCCTAAGATAGAGCCTTAAGGAACACCAGTAGAAATGTGAAGAAAGGGGGAGAAGGCTGAGAGCCATTTGACAGATTCTTCGCTGGTAGATAGGTAACTATTGAACCAAGCAAGTGAGGGGGGGATAGTTGTAGGCTAGCAAGTTTGGATAATAGTAGAGGATGAGAGACAGTATTGAAAGCTTTGGAGAGATCTTGAAAGAGACAGGAAATAAGTTTATTGTTGCCTAGAGTCTCAGCAATAGTGTGTGTGAAGGAGAGGAGAGCAGTAGTGGTGCTATGGTGGGGACGAAATCTGTGATGGGTAGGGGTAAGCAAGCGGTGGCTAAGAAGATGATTGAGAAGCTGAGAGTGAATATTTTTTTTAGTATCTTAGAGGGGGGGACAGAATGGCAATGGGTCAGTAGTTTGAAGGTTCTGTGGAGTTTCCACGTTTATGAAGAGGGATAGTAAAGAAAGATTTCCAGAGGGTAGGGACAGTTGATTCAAGAATAGATCTGTTTATTAGGATAGATATAGGATAGGCAATAGAGTCAGCAGCAAGTTTGAGGAATGTAGGAGGTAATTTGTCAGTGGAAGAAGAGCATGGTTTTAGTTTGAGCAGTAGAGATTTGATATAAGTAGTGGGAACAGGCTGAAAGGAAAACAAAGTTGAGTTAGTTAGACTAGGAGCGGTAGGTATAGAAGTACAGTTAGGACTGGTGGTTATGGAATTTTAGATGGAAGAGATAAAGTGTTTGTTTAAGAGGGTGGCAGTTTCTTGAGGGGAAGAGTTTGGGTATGGGGAGGGATTAGAGGGACTTCCAGGATAGAGAATGTTGTTGAGAGTTGACCAAAATTTCCAGGGATTGGATTTGTTATTAAGCTGGGCGGAACTGTAGTATGACTTTTTGTCATTAGTTGTAAGTTTTTTTACAAGGTTCCTCAGTTGTTTATATTTGAGAAGAAGTGGTGGTTGTTTAGATTTAATCCAGGCTTTCCACATGCTGTCTCTTTGTTTCATGAGGGACTTAGTCTCTTTGGAGAGCCAGGGAGCATGATTTGATTTTACTCTGATCTTTCTAGATGGAGCTAGGGAGTCTAGAGTACTCAAGAAAATGCTATTGAAAGTGCTGACAGCGTCATTTAGGGGGAGCTGTTTAAGTATGGACCAATCTGTGTTGTAAAGAATAGAGTTGAAGTGGAAAGAATTGAAAGTGGATAATTTACGACAGTCCTTGATAAGGTGGGGTTTGGGAGTATGGTAATAGTGTCTAAGGATGGAGGTAGGCAGATGGTCTCTAAGGGAATCAGGTAAGGTGGTGGGATTGTAGTAGTGGTGGGGGGTATTGGTAAGGATCCAGTCTATTATGGAACTGGAAGTAGAATTTTTATTGAAGTGAGTGGATGATGATATAAGTTGGTGGAATCCATGAAGGAAGATGCTCAGTTGCAGAGAGAGTCAGTAGAAAGTGTGGACCAGTCTATGTTGACATCGCCAAGTATAAGTGTCTCGTATGGTATATTGTGGGAGAACCAGGATAGGATGTATTCTAGACTGGGCAGATTGTTGCCAGGAGGTAGATAGATGGAAGCTATAGCAAGTTTTTTGTGTGGATTCAGGTGGCAGTTAAGGATGATGAGTTCAGCTGGGAGGAAGTCAGGAATAGAGGAGGGGTATGGTGAGATGCTAAGGTTGTTAGAGTAGAGGATGGCACCACCCCCTTTTTTACAGGTCTCTCAGATCTGAAGATGTTATAGCCAGGTGGGAGTATTTCACTGTCTGAGATATGTGGCTTAAGCCAGGTTTCTGATAGGGAAAGAATGTTTGGGATATTGAGAGCAATCCATGAGTGCAGCACAGTAACCTTATTTGTTAGGCTTTGAATATTCAGAGAGTAAATGGTTAAGTCTTTAGCTGGGAATGATTGTTGTGACTGAGACTGATGACTGTATGAGGTGTAAGATGAGGGCAGTGTAGGGGTAGTTGTGAAGGTGGTTGTGGGGAGAGTACGGGTGGAGTGAGTTGAATTGGGGCCGGGGTTGGGAAGAACATCACCAGAGCAGAGTAGTTGTTAAGAGAGAGGAGAGAGTGTAGCAAATGATAGCTAGAGTTTGTGTAGCTTTGATTTAGCTTTAGGGGAAGGTTTAATAACCTGTAAAAAGGGAGGTTTGAATAGACTTGAAGTAGAGGTAGTGAAGAGATCTGGGGAGATAGTAAAAGAAGCAATTGGAGGTATGTTGTATGAGTGAGAAGTTGGGGTGCACTGGAGTTGGTCATACAGGTTGGAGTGGTAAGATGTGGTGATAGAGAGAAAAAGAAGCAGTGTAGAAGATAAGAGTAGATATAGCATGTTGGAGTAGAAAATGGTTGGGTTGGGAGAATAGGTGGTGTGTATGAAGTGATGTTAATAAGATTGACAGATTGGTGAGATGGAAGTGATAATAATAATAAGATTGACAGATTGGTAAGGTGGGAGTGGTGATTGTTAGGAAGTGGAGTTGTAGTGGATAGTAGGACAAGAAGGGGAGGTATAGTTAGGTATAAAGGTAATTGTAATGGGGTGGGTGGGAATGGGGGTAGGGTAGGGGAGTGAAGTGAGCCCGAGCATAGCGAGGGCAAATGGAGCAGGGCTACACCCACAAGGAAGGACTCAGAAAACAATCAGAGAAGCTGATGAAAAGGACAGAGATGTGAGCAGAAAAGGCAGGGAGTTCTAGGAAGAGCAAAGGTGGCTGGGCTGTGTATAGGTCAGTAGGACTCTATAAGTTGAGGCAGAAGTACTGACAACAGCAGGAGAGAATAGCTAGGAGGGGTGTACAGGACTGACAAAACTGTTAACCTAGATAGAGTGTAGCAAACAGGGAAAGAGGGTTTGGTATGGGGCAGGAACAGTTCAGAATAGGAGGTATAAATTAGAGAGGTGTAGAGTAGATTGGAGGGAGCCTGGAAGAAAAAGGCATAGCTAGACAAGTGTAAGAGAGGAAATAGCTACAGGGTGCGGTCTGCAGATGAAAAGGAGCCACCACAGGAGTACTCAAGGATTAATTGTAGTGGGTATCCTTTACAGGTGAGGTGTACATACTTAGATGGTATTCACTTGGGAGGGATGCACGCTGGAGGTACTTGACTGTAGGTGAAAATCCAGCTAGAGTGGGCCAGAGGGTGTCAGGGCTGCCTGAAAAAAGAATATAAAGTGAGTTATAAGGGGTAGAGGGGAGATGTAAAGAGGGTTTGAGTCAGTATAGTGTGAGGAGTAAAGGGGAAGTGAAGTGTGTGAGTGTTTAGGGATCAAAAAACAGCAGGGCTTGAGTCAGTATAGTGAGAGGAGTAGAGGGGAGGTGAAGTGTGTGAGTGTTTAGGGATAAAGCAAACAGAAAAAGGGAGGAGTTCACTTATTTGAGAAATGGGGGGGTGAGTGTGGGTTTAAAACTGAGTGCAGGATAAATAGGGTGATTGAGATATGAGTGGGTGGGTAAAGGAGTAGTAGTAAAAGATACAGCAGTGTAGATAAAAGGAGTAGTAGTAAAAGATACAGCAGTGTAGATAAAATGTATCACAATACAGTGGTATAATGCAATATCACAATATATTGGCAAACAGGAGATGCAACATATGTAATGGACAGAATCAGCAGTTCAATTTAAAACAGAGTGCCAATCATATTAAACCAGGCTTACAGACATTAGCTATAATAAACAATTCAAATGAGCATTCAGTGCAGGCCACTTAAGCAGGGCCACAATCAACAGATGAAGGCAGCAACAAAGCAAAGTAGGCATTAGTTTAGAGAAGAATGTATGAAACAGGATATAAATAAATATATAGAGAAACCTCTAAAAACAGTGGTCGCTATCTGTGGTCTAGTTAAGGTAGTTGACAGCAGAGGCAGGATGGCAGGATGGGACCAAGAACAGATAGAACATAATATTCTAAAAAACAGTGGTTCTAGCTGAGGTAGCAAACATAATTTAAACAGTGATTGCTAGCTGAGGTCTGGTTACAGCAGTCGCCAGCAGAGGTAGGGTAGCAGGATTAGAAACAGAACAAGGAATACTGTCTAAAGCAGAGGCCGCAAGCTACAAAAGGGTGGGCTATTGGCTGAGGAGTACTGGGATTAAGGTTAAGGACAGGAAAACTAGCGTGTGGTAGAAGACACAGGGAAGGGAACACAAAGAGAGTTTTAATTGTATGTTCAAACAAGCGTGGGAAGGGATAACCAAGGACCTAGTAACTGTGCTTACAAACAAGCTAATCAGTTCTACAGTCAGAAGACTAGATAGGGTTCACATAGAAAAGGTATCTAGGAGTCTTCAGAGCTTTTTCTTTTTTTTTAAATATTTGTATTCACTTCCAAAAACAAGAAAACATGAATGCAGGTTATTTATGACAATGAAGTATTTACAAATTATTTAAAAAGGTAGGCTAAAACCTCTAAACAGATATAAAACATTAAAACCAAAATAAAGTATTTACAAGGGTGTCTATTGTTGACATATAATTGACTTTCTATACAATTGTTTCCTGATTATAATCTGCTGCAGTCATTATTCTCCAGTATTTCAGTTACTTTTTGCCATGCTACATATAATGATGTAGTTCTTTCAGTTCTTCCTTTAATAGTGTTCATTTCCAATTGCGATACTGCTGACACCATATTCATGAATTGCTTAAAAGTTGGAGAAGCTTTGGATTTCCAGTTTGATGTAATGTTCTTCCTTGCAATAGCTAGGAGAGTCCATAAGATTACATATTTTGTTCTTGGCACACAGTCGGGTACAGGTGCATTAAAATAATAGATTTGGAAATCTGGAATTTATCATTGAATACCATTTGCAGAAAATAATTTATTTTATCCCAATATGGTTTAATCAAATGGCATTCGTAGAACATATGTTGCCAGTCTGCTTTAATTGATAAATCACATCTCCAGCAGCCAATATTTTTCTTAAACATAAGTTCCATTTTATGAGGGGTTACATAAGATCTGTGTATGAATTGCCATGTAAAAAGTCTCCAATGTAATGAAAGTGATGTCTGCTTTGGAGAGAGAAGAATTAGTTTTTTATCTCTGTCATTTGGCACATGTCCATTAACTGATCTATAATAATTCCATATTTTGTCATTATTATGCATTTTATTTTTTGTTTGTTTTATAAATAGATGATAAGTATCCCTTCCAATAATGGGTTGATTCATTAGTAATATTATATGTTCTATAAGGTTAGGAACATTTTGTCTTATTGATGGTTGCATTGTTTCTTGTTTGCTTAATATATACTGTCTTAATTCTTGTACATGTAACCACGAACTATCTTCCATATTTAATTTCTGTTTAATCTGGTCTATTGTCAGAGGTTTTCCAGAGTTTAGCAATTGATGCCAATATATTAATCCCTTTTCTTTAAGCATGTTGACTACTTCCATATTAAATGTTATTATATTACCTTGTGTGTACGCTACTGGATATAAAAGAAATGACCATGCTTTAATATCAGGATTGCTATTAATAAGATTTTGGAAAATTTTTAATGTATAAGTAATGTATTTGGAACTTATATTTTTATTCTTATGTATCATCATATATTCCTTCATCAGCCATAGAAAATTGTTTGGTATGAAATCTGTATACTTATTTGCTACTACAAATCCTGATTTTAACCAGATTCTCTCATGAACTAGCTTCCATTTTGATGTATATTTTGTATTTAGCCATAATGATATTGTTTTAATAATAGATGAATGCAAATATATTTCTATGTCTGGTAAACCTATGCCACCTATATCCCAATCATCTAGATGATACTTCATAGCTATCCTTGGTTTTTGGATACCATAGGAATCTTACCATTAAATAATTTAATTGTTTTAGGTGCGATTTAGCTGGTGGCAAAGAACAAGCTTGTATGACATAAAGATTTTTGGAAATATGATCATTTTAATTATATAAAGCCTTTCTTCCATTGAAAAGAAGTATTTATTCCATCTTTGTATTAGATTTTTAATATTATTTAAGGTCTCTTTATAATTTGTTTCAATTGTAGTATCTAGGTTGTTAGTTATTATAATTCCCAAGTATTTAATTATATTATCGGTAGAGATATATTTATGGTATTTATAATATAGATCTTTTTATTAGTATTTATAAGCAATACATTTGTTTTGTTCTCATTAAATTTAAGACTTGAAAAGTTCTGAAAGTTTTGAATTGAGTCCCATAATGCTTTTAAACGGCTATTATTATTTTTTAAGGTAATTAAAATATCATCAGCAAAAAGTTGAATTTTAAGCTCAAGGCTGTTGTCTAGCTGTATTCCTTCAATATTTTTATCCATACATATATTATTTGCTAAGGGTTCAATGACTAGCGCAAACAATAATGGAGAAAGAGGGCAGCCTTGTTTTGTGCCCTTAGTTATTTTAATAGATTTAGACAGACAAGATCCCAGTTTTATATAAGCCAATGATTTTTCATATAATGATTTTATTAACAAAGTGAAGTTATTTGAGAAGCCATATTCTTATAAAACTAACCACAGATAATCCCAGTTCACTGAATCAAATGTGCTATTTATGTCTAAGCTAATAACATTCATTTTGTTTTTTGTGACATTTATATAATCAATTAAGGAAAGAATTCTTTTAATGTTGTCATAAGTGTTCCTATCTTTTATAAAACCTGTTTGATCCTCCTCTATCAAAAGTGGTAGTAATTGTTTTATTCGAGCAGCATGTATTGCCATAAACATTTTATAATCTATATTAAGAAGTGAAATGGGTCTGTATGATGAACATTCACTGGGATCTTTATTTTGTTTCAGAATTGGTGATATTAATGTGTACTTCCAAGAAGGAGGAATGTCTTTACCATTTTAACTGATGTAAAGACATTCAATAACAACAGCAAAGCCTCATTTGATAGTAATTTAAACATTTCTGGGGTGATATTATCTATACCTGGAGCTTTGTTTAATTTTAGCTTATTTACTTCAGCTTTAAGTTCTGTCATTGTTATTTGTTTATCTATTAGTTGTACCTGCTCCTCTAATAACCTAACTTTAACATTGTTTTTGAGAAAAGCTTTCAATGCTGAATGTGTTTCTGTTTTTTCATTTTGATTATTAAGTTTATGAAAACATAGCCTAAAAGCTTCTAGTATTCCTTCTAAATCAGATACTTTCTTTTTAGTTTCTATATTATGTATTTTCTTGATTTGATTTGTTTTAATAATTTTTTTAGTCCTATTTGCTATTCTTCGTTGGTTTTTAGGGTTCACTGAATAGTAACATAGTTTATTTTTTCTAAGTTGATCATTGTTTTGTGGTGTAGCGTCTCTGAGTATTTTTTATTAGTATCTTCTAGTTCTTTTATTAAGTTGGTGTTTCCATTTTGAATATCAAGCTTTAAATTATCTACTTTTAACTGTAATTCCATTAATTCCTTATTCCACTGTTTTTGCTTATTTTTATACCATCCCACCGCTCTTCCATATAGGTATGCTTTCAATGCATCCCATATATATATTTCAGATACATCTTTTGTAAGATTGATATCTAGGAATGTTTGTGTCTCTTTAATATAAAATTCCTTAAAATCTTTGAGATTTGTTATGTAAGATGGTATTCTTGTTACTGATATCCTTCTCTTGAAACATAAGTCTATCTCAAACGTTATGGTTTTATGGTCCGAAAATGGACATAAAATTGTCTTGACTTTATTTAATTTAGAGGTTAAATCCTTTGTTATGTACACTCTATCTATTCTAGAGTATGTATTATGTCTATGGGAAAAATGTGTAAAGAATAGTGAATCTGGGATAGCATACTCATTTATGTTAACTATATTAAAAGTTTCAACAAACTCAGATAACAACTTTGTTAAAGGTGATCTCTTACGTGTAGTTTTAGTATTTGTGTCAGTTTCTTTTATAATGCAATTGAAATGTCCAGCTATGATTAAATTGCCTTTGGTATATTGTACAATGTCTTTTAAATGTTGTTTGGCCACTCTAACACCTAGTCCTGGTATCCAATAAATATTCACTAATGTATATATCATTTCATCGATAGATATTGTCACTAGACAAAACATTCCTGAGTTGTCATGGAATGTGTTTATGATTTTAGGCATTAAAGTAGTGTTTTTCCACATAATTGCTACTCCCCTTCGCTTCTGATTATAGGTGGAACTTACTAGTATTGTATAATTTTTATTGTTTATTTTATTTATGTCTTCCTGTGTAAGGTGTATTTCCTGTAAAAGTACTAGTTGCGCTTCACATAGCTTTAAATATCTATAAAGACTTCCCCTTTTGCAGCTATTATTTAAACCATTTACATTAGGAGATATACATTTTGCAATTGGATTTATATTAGCTTTGCTTTTATCCATATTCATATACTCGTAACAATGTGTAGATGTGTGTACATGAAGAGAATGACTTGTTCTTTCTTCTTCCAACAGTATTACAATAGATTATAGACACCCAATAAAAGTAAATTACAAGATCATAACTGAGAACAATATAAGATAAACAACCACCAAACCCCTTCATGAGAAAAACATCTCATCCTTGAATGATCTAATCATTCAAGCGATCTCTCGTCTGCATTTCAGCATCCTCCCGGCCCCGCCATATGGTAGTTTTATAATGAAAAGTATCTTATATATCTTTTAAGTATACATGTATCTGTCTTTACAGATTACTTAAATACAGTCTTTATCTATTTTTAATATTTTATAAAACACTAAGGCAACACAACTATACATAGATTTAATACTTAACTATTTGGTTTTGTTTAAATTGTAAAGGAAAATCTTTTATTTTAATATATCTTTTGTGTAGCAATAACGGTTATGCATCTTAAAATTAATATGCTTGCTATCTATCTCCCTTATAGTGTGAGTGGCATTCATAGGTATCAAATTTATTGTAATGGTCTACCTAAATATATATATATATATATATATATATATATATATATATATATATATATATATATACATATATATATACATATACATACATACACACACACATATATATATATATATATATATATATATATATATATATATATATATATATATACACATACATACATACACACATATATGCATACATACATAAAAAAAAAAAAATGTTAAGCATTATATGCATCAGTTAACCATGCCACAAGTTGATTAAATCAGAAAGTATCCGTAACAATGAATATAACGTTACATTTGTATTGTCATTTATCAGTAATCTTATAGTTTTCTTTAAATTCAAAAAGTCATATTTTAGTGGTATGAATGCTATTAATTTGTTTTTGGCATTGGTATTATATAGTTTCAGACTATATTTCTTAGCAATTCCTATATACTTATTAGTGCCACTGGCATATTTCATCGCTAGTGTACCACATATGTCATATGTCAAATAGCAACTCATACTCCTTATGATATTACAAGATTTATCTGCAGCGTTATAACTGTAAGGTTGGAAAATATGAGAAGCAAAGTAGGCTTTAAATATGCTATAACACAATTGTTTGGTACTTATTACTGCCAACTCTTCTACATACACAGGAAAAGATAACCTTATATGACCATCAACCATTTTCCTTCATTTTTCTCTTCATCCTTCTATTCTCCATTTTTAATAAATATTTGTTTCTATTGTGGCTTCTTTGAATTTAGTGAGGGTACTCCATATCATATTATAGATAATATACAACATTCAAACAGAGAACATGCCCAATATAGAGACATATTCTTAACTCAAGTGGTCCACACCATATATTTATAACACTGCAGTCAGAAATATACTAATGAATATGCAATAACTAGCAGCTGTGCAGCATGTGTGTGTCTCTAACAAGTACATACCTATAGGATATTAAAAATAATAGATAGCACGCTCTTGTTTCATAATTAACAAATGCACACAGCCTGGTATTTACTTTCATAGACAGAAATTAGACCTGCTACTTATATGCATATCAGGTACCAACAGCAATATGTTAGTAAATGCCTATGCTATTCAAATCATATTTTAATGCTGATTGATATGAGATGTAGCTGACAATGGCTTTAGCATTTGTGATTTTATATAATATATATTCAATATTATAAGTAAAAGTATATTGCATGTCTATTTGCAATCTAAGGTTCAAGGCTGATCAATTTAGACATACAAGACAATCTCTTTAGCCTTGGTTATATAATGGGAGTTACTGTGTCTCTACACAACCATTCATTTTCAGTGAGGATGTTCAATATTAATATAACTTGCCTTTAATAAAAGCATACTTATAATTCAGCAGTTCTTTCCTATATATATATATATATATATATATATATATATATATATATATATATAACGATATCATAAGCAAGACTGAGATTTTTCTTGCTCATTACTGCTTAATGATTGTGCTACTTGAACAATTTAATATTTACAGAGTATCTTGATAATTAAACAGCAACTCCTTTTTACCCTTAAAATGCCTAATAACACATAGCTACATTAATGAACCTTAATTTACTTACTATCCTTAAGGTTGAGTACACTAGCTGCAGTGTGTTTACAAATATGTTATATAGTTCCAGTCAAGGACTTAAATATATTAATTTTTTTATAAAATTAAGTTAAATTATTGTAATTTACGTGGGTGATCTTATCAGAAAAGATTATAGTAAAGTCTGTATGTGTTAACTATTCATACAGTTTCTTCCAAGTGATATACTTCTTTTTAAGCTTTGTGTGCTGTTTATGTGTACAATTCAAAATGAATAACAACTATTACAATATAATAAAACATCATGTATGTGATGATACCTTCTAAATTCATTAGGTACTTCAGTGTACTTTTAATATTTGTTAAAACTGTAAAAGCACTTTGCCATCTCATAAATAGTGTGCTGGTTACTTTAAGTAGCTTAGGAGCTGACACCACACCCATACTGTCTTGTTTTACTGCTGACATCACTCATGACTGTTTACTTTCATTTTGTGCTGTTAGAAGGTTTAACACACTGTAATGGATTCTAACTGAAGAACCTTCATTCAGGGGTGGTAAAATAAGAGTTCCCAGCTTGTGACCATGGCGGGAAGACAAAAACAAAGTAAGTGAAGTTTTTAGGGCTTTTTTAAACTGAACACCAGCTCATTAAACTTCTATTAGTTTTCTTAACATTAAGGGCAGATATACAAGCCAAACAGTTGTTTGTTAGTCAAAAGGCACTTTTAGCATCAAAGAATAGATAATTACTTTTCAAGGCACTTTTGACAGTTATTACTATCAGTTTTATATATTATTATGTGTATTAAATACATCAGTTTAGATATTTCATGTAGCTTAGTGTAAATAATATAAAAATGAATCATGCTCATTTAAACACACCACATTAATATGTCAGTGTAAATACATAATATTCTATACTAGCAGTAAAAGGCAGGTAATTTATAAATGAACTATCTAAACATCATTTAGAGTTAGAAATATCATGACTGTAAGTATTTACACTGTAATAGAGAAAGATATGTTACCTTGCTTTCTTTTAGGGTTGTTTCCTTTAGTTATAAAATGTCCTGCTTATCTTGTATTTATATTGTTTCAAAGACTGACACGTGTAAAGCATGAATGCTTTCAAAGAACTTTTGCCTTACAGAGCAAATAGAAGACAATAATGTTTGTTTTTCATATGTCTTTTATCGTTTCTTCTTCTTCTTGTCAGCAGTGCTCCATTCATTTTTTTCTAAGTGACGCTTAACCCCAAATTGAGAGAAATCCATTTCTTCCACATTATCCAAGGTTTTATTAGCTGAAAGATAAGAAACTGTTGCTTGCAGAGTGTCAAAAGTTTTAGGACCTTCAGTAAAAATATTTTTATTCTTGCAGGGAACAGCAAGTGGACTTTAAGTTGTCTTTTTTTCAATTCCTTTATCAGAGGGAGACATTCTTTTCTTGCAGTTATAACTCCAGCAGAATAATCATTATCAAATCTGATTATGTTGTCTTTGTATTTAACTGGAGAAGTTGACCATGCTGTTTTTAAAATAAGTTCCTTGTCCTGTGATAAAAAAAACGTTACTATTATTGATCTCGGGTGATTTTTTGATTTGATGGTTGATGAAGCAGCTCTTAAGGATCTGTGGGCTCTTTCAATTCCATAAGAAAGAGCTTCAGGCAATTTTAAAACTTCTGGTAACCAGGTAGTAAGGAAAGTCACCATGTTATCTCCCTCTGTTTTCTCTGGTAGCCCATAGATGCGAAGGTTATTTCGTCTGGACCTGTTCTCTAGATCCTCTATTTTATTTTGTAATGAAGCATTTTGTTGTGATAAAAAATGTAGCCGAAGATCTTGTTCTGAGTGTCTGCCCTCAGTATCATTTAAGGATCTCTCTATGTCAGCTATTTGAGACTTCTGTTGCATCATTATTTCTTGTAGTTGCTGTATTTGTTTTGTAGATCTCTCCTCAAAAGTGTCCAGTTTGGTATTCATTTTGTCAAATTTCACTGACAAGTCTTGTATAGCATTTAATAAAGACTGTATCTCCTTTTTCATCATCTGGTCCTGTGTGGTATGCTTAGAAAAGCTCATTTTCAGTAGATTCAGATACCTTCCTTCTTGTTTTTGACAGGAAAAATAATGTTTAAAGCCAAATTATTTGCACTGTAGACTTCTAGTGATATTAGTAGAAGTAATTCAACAAAATAGGTTTGTCTACAATATCTAGTTTTTAAAAATTCCTGTCAGAAATATCTTTTGAGTACAGAGCTGAGAAAAGATGCTGCCAACCAGTCTACATCCTAGCCATGCCCCCCCTTCAGAGCTTTTTCTGATAGTTACTAGGCTGAGTATTGCGGCCTTTATCATTTATAAGCTTCAGTACAAGTTGTGGTTAGGATGATTCAATGCAGTACCAATAAGAGAACACTGTTCAGTTGCTAGCTAGTTCCCATGTCTACATGCCACATATTAGCAGTACCAAAGGGAAAATGGCCGCTGAATCACTAATTAGATCCTATAACAGAGAGCGGAAAGTGGGAAATCCACTTGAGTGGGTAACAAGCACTATAACAGAGAAAGGGGAGAACCATTGTCAAAGGCTGTTTAGTGTGTTAGAATCCAGTAACAGATACATGTATTTATTTATGTTTACTGAGGTAGTACACTGATCACAGCCGACCATTTGTATGAACAGTCTGGGTGAGCAACATTCACAAGTAGAAAAACATAATAGTGACAAATACAATGAGAAAACAGCCAGTATACAATATACAATACAAATTACAACATATGATCATTACAATCAGTCATTTATGTTTTCTGAAAGTGTTTTTGAGATGACAATAATATTTATCTCTCTTTATTTAGAGTTTGTTTTCTCAGCCACCTAACCTTCTGCCTTGGTCAACCAAATATTTTCCTTGTATCTGCTGTCCAGCAATGCCTTTTCTGTCTGTTTTGAATGTAGATTACATTTACATGCATGAACCAAACTCAGCGTCATTTGCTGTGTATTATATAAGTAGCACATAGTAAAACATTAATAAATATATAGATATCACAGCTGTGATTCAGTTCATAATTGACTTCTCAGATAGTGCTGGTATATCCATCTATTCATGAATTATTAGTGCATATATTACAGTCACTGCATGATTCAGATTCAGTGAAATAGGCTGACCCTGATGTGTCTTTCAGTCTCTCCCTGAAACTCTGTCACAGTATGCATTGGCTACATAGAAGACAGAGCATACAACTAGGAAAACTGATATGATTAAAGCATACAAGTACTGTCACACTGCTAGGCCATCTATCTGGAATTTTGTAAATAATTCTATATCATTTGTGAATATTGATATGGTTTATACAAAATTTTATGTTATGTACTGAGCTATAATGTAACCACAGCATACCCTGCTGGATTAGAATATAAATGTATATAAACTATTGTAATTATGCAACTGTATATGTTTAACAGTAGAAACTGGGACATAAAAGGTTAACTTACAAAACTTCAAGAAAATAAGTTGAAACTAATTATTTTATGATTGTGCTATAAAAGTTCTCTCTCAGTTTCAGTGTAGCAGATGCAATGTCTAGAGCTAGAAATGTTTGTATTGTCTTGGAAGAGAAGTAATTACTAGGTTTGAGATGCAGAAGTGGTTTATTGCTTTATGACTTTCAGGATCTGCAAACATTTGAGAGATATGTATTTTTCACAGAGAGATGCTAAAAAATGCTTGTACTTTCTGACAATGGGGGTAGCCTGTGAACTAATGTCAAGTGACAAAAAGGGATGTCATCCAAGCTAACTTTGATATTGATTTAAGAACTCTCTCAGAGAGAGCCTGGGCATTTTCTACTTTGTCTTTGACCTAACAAGAGCATACACATCACCACCATCCGCACTTGCCTTGCTGTAAGTAAGTTTGTCTAGGGCATAGTAACTTTTTTATATATAGTTAGGAATATGGTAAAGATTAGCTTAGATTTTTTCTGTATTTATTTGAGACTGTCCTGCAGTGTTGTTTCAAATGTTTCCTGTGATTTTGAACTCTAAAGTCACTGTGAATACATATTTAGTATTATCTTGTTTTTTTATTATTTATTATTAAATATATTTAAACATATCTTTGTGGCTGGTATTTATGAGACATATTTAAGCTCTGAGAGTACTTGCAAATGTATTTGGTGACACCGTACAGGCCACTCTTAAATAGCCTTGCTCTTGGTCAGACTACTATTTGGATTATTAGTAACATTACACAGTAGGATTGGACTCTCTTTGTTAAGGGTCTTAGAGTAACTGATAAGTAGTGGTTGGTGACAGTGGAAACTACCTTATAGTCTGGGCAGAAGGGGGCATAGCTGATTATTTTGTGCCAGTCTTTCCCTGGTATGTGCGTGTGTGTGTTTGTATATAAATCAAACCTCAAAGTGTGTGTGTGTGTGTGTGTGTGTGTGTGTGTGTGTGTGTGTGTGTGTGTGTGTGTGTGTGTGTGTGTGTGTGTGTGTGTGTGTGTGTGTGTGTGCGCACATGTGTGTGTGTGTGTGTGTGTGTGTCAGCTACTTAGGCAGGCACAGGAAGCACTGGTTGGACAGAGAGGGTGCTGGAGGTTTTGGCTTGGTTACTCAGCTGAGATCTCAACCCTATAGTTGTGCCAGTGGGGAGTCTTACTGGGGATCTGGAGAAAGAGGGACAAACCAGCTCCAGACTGACTGTGATCTCTGTGCGCTCTTAAGGGAAATTGCACTTTATTGTGTGTGTACTAGTCATCCTCCCAGTATGTACATTCTCCACTGTTGCCAGTGGTGAGGCTTGAGGCTCCCTGATTACTGGGTCAGTGCTGGGATGTCACATATTAATTGGTGGCAATGGTGGGATAGCCACATCACATATTAATTGGCTTGTAGTGGTGTGGATATTGATGATCACTGAAGGTGGTTGTACTCTCAATTAGCCATACAGTGACATTCAGAGTTTCATATCACAATTGTTTTTTTTGCTAGCTTAGTTAGTCAGGGAGAGCAGACAAGTATGTCAGCAGAGGAGTATGGCAAGCTGACAAGGAGGCAGTTGGCTGAGAAATATCAGGATAAAGGACTGGTGCATGCCAACCTGACTAAAGCAGAAATTATTGCAGCTTTAGTCATAGCTACATCACAAGATAGCAACCAAGAGGACAACCAGGCTGACCTTGGAGACATACAACTCTCAGAAAATGGATAGTTCAGCCTTTCCACAGAGGACTTAAAAATCCATCTGGAGTTAAAGAGACTTGGGCTGAAGGCCAAGCATTTGGAAATAGAAGCAGCAAAGAGACTGAGATATCTGGAGGGTGAGGAAAATGAAAAACTGATATGTCTGGGGGAAAATGAGAAACTGTGACATCTTAAGGCTGAGAATGAGAGGCACAGGCAACATAAAAGGGAGATGCTGACTCTTCTCCAATGTTGTGGAGATAACAGGGAAGGGAGTAACCAAACCCCAGAAGCAATAAAGGTCAGTAAATTTCTTCCACAATTTACAGAGGAGGATAAATTTGATAATTTCATTCATATGTATGAAAGGTATGTAAACAGTATAATGTTGACCAAGGGCTCTGGGTATGGTTCCTCACCCCCCCCCCCACCTTACTCCATGGTAAAGCTGTAACTGCTATTTCAAAATTGCCTGATACTGATGGCTTAAATTATAATACAGAAAAAAACTGTCTTATAAAATGTTTAAAGTTAACACCTGATGCTTATAGGAAACATTCTGTGAGCATAGATGCAAGACAGATGAAAGTGTGTGTGAATATGTTGCTGAACTAAGTACTTATTTTCATAGGTGGGTGAGTGGATGTCAGCTCTCAACTTTTGAAGGGCTGCCAGACCTTTTGGTGAGGGAACAAGCCCTTAGCACTTTGCCTGAGGACATGAAAATCTGGTTAGTTGATAGACAATGCAGTACTGCAGATGAGTTGGGGAAGAAGGGAGACATATTCCTAGCAAGCAGGGCAACAATTCACATGAAAGGAACACCCAGTGCTGCTCATGGGTCTAAGGAAACCCATGGTGGGCAGCCTAAACCACCCTAACATATTCAGCCAGTAGCAGGGAAAGCCACTAGTCCAGGTACACATCCAGGACCAAGGGTTAAATGTTTTAAATGCAACCAGTGGGGCCATGTACTATATAGATGTCCACAGAGGCAAGGTGGGGAACAAAAGGTGGAAGAGCCAGTAAGTGGGAATGACAAAATGCCATCAGTAAGTTGTCTCAAGACAACAAGGGTATCAAACTACCACAAGAGGTTATATCCTATCTTAGTAAATGGGAAAGAGGTCATTGCTGAGAGAAACACAGCCTCTGACCTAACCATCATGAAGCCTGCAATGGTTAAAGAGGAGCACTACTTGCTTGAGCAGTCTACTCCAGTCAGAGCTTTAGGAGGGACCCCATTACAAATACCTTTGGCTAGGGTTCACCCTGACTGGGAGGGTAGAAAAGGAAGCCAGAAAGTAGGTGTGTTTGGGGATATCCCTGCAGATGCCCTGATAGGGAATGATTTTGATAATGTAGTACCTTGTGTGCATGCAGTTACACACAGTTAGGCTTAGAGACAAGCATGTGGGTCTGGTAGCCTGTTAGAGACACAGACAGACTGCACACTTGCAACCAGGACTGGGGAGGTGGTTACTTCAGGCAGGGAGCTATCCTGTAGCAGTGAAACTGAAGGTGAGCCACAGCTGTTTGTGAGTACTGATGTTCCCTTGGACAGAGTGACTGAAATGAGACAGGTGAGTAGTGGTACCCAGGCTGACAGTGAGGCATCGCTGTCAGAGAATACCACCAGACTTCCTGTGAAAAGGGAGCTGGGAAGGGTTACAAGAGAGAGTTGAGACAGGCTCATCTATCAGACCCTACACTGCAAGACCTGAGGGAGGTAGCTAGTGAGGCACATGATTTTCAAGTGATGGAGGAATATATATACTGGGACAAAGGGATACTATATAGAGAGTGGACCCCTGAGGGAGGGCTAGAGGGTGAGGGAATACAGCAGTTGGTAGTGCCCAGAGCCTACTGTCTGGCAGTTCTAGCCACAGCCCATGATATTCCCTTTGCAGGTCATATGGGCATAAAACATACAAAGAGACATATTATGCAGAACTTTTAATGACCTGGGATTTCCAGAGATGTGACAGGGTACTGCAGGACCTGTCAGCAGTGCCAGAAGGTAGGTAAGCCAAGAGACAAGGTGACAGCTCCTTTGATGCCTTTGTCTGTGATTGAGGAGCCATTTTCAGAGGGTAGCTATGGATATTGTGGGACCTCTGAGTACCCAAGTTCCACATGGAAAAAGTATATCCTAGTGGTAGTAGCCAAATACCCTGAGGTGGTTGCTCTGTTCTCCATTGAGGCAGAAAAGGTGGCAAATGCTTTGTTAGAGATTTTCAGCAGGGTAGGTTTCCCAAATGAAATACTGACTGACAGAGGTGCCAATTTCACATCAGACCTGCTGGCTTGTCTGTGGAAGTACTGTGGGGTGAAGCACTTAAAGACCACCCCCTATCATCGCCGGACTAATGCTCTTGTTGAGAGGTTAAACTCTACACTCAACCCGATGCTATGGGCATTTGCAGACCAGTTTAAGAAATATGTGTCCCATCTGTTGCTTACTTACAGAGAGGTTCCCCAGGAATCCACAGTTTTTTCATCCTTTAATTTGCTGTATGAGCATAGGGTGAGGGGACCTCTAGATTTGATTCAAGATGAGTGGGAAGGTGAGTGTAAATCCCACAAGGAGTCTGTTGTGGCATATATCATAAACCTCAGGATAAGGCTCAGAGAACTCATGGGCTTGGCCCATGAGAACCTGGCAGAAGCCCAACAGCAGAAAAAGGTCTGGTATAAAAGAAATGCTCGATCTAGAAAGTATGCTGTAGGGCAGCAGGTAATGGTTCTCATTCCTGTCAGACACAGCAACTGCAGGTAGCTTGGGAAGGACCCTACAAGGTGGTAAGGAAGGTCAGTGATGTTAACTACATGGTAGAACTGCTAGGCAGGAGGCAGGAGCATAAACTGTATAATGTTAACATGATGAAACTTTACCATGACAGGGAGGCCCTTGTGCTAAGTATTTGCAGTACAAGACAGGAGGAGTCTGAGGGGGATTTATGGCTACAGGAAGCCAGCCAGCCAAATCCCAAATTACTATGGTGTAACCTAGGGTTGCAGGCATATGATGGAACAGTGCAACACTGTATTGGGGTCTGCAATGCCAAGGCAACTGGAATCTCAAGACAGGGAATGAGGTAAGGTATTCCCAGATAGTCAACCCTTTCAAGCAATGTTTCTCAAGGGTCATTTGAAAAACTGGGTTGAGTTTTCTGGGGGGAAGAAATGTCACGCTGTCAGCCCAGCTATCTGGAGTTTTGTAAATAATTCTATGTAATATGTGAATATTGATATGATTTATACAGAACTGTATGTTATGTACTGGGCTATAATGTAACCAACCATACCCTGATGGCTTAGAATAGAAATGTATATCAAATATTGTAATTGTGTAACTGTATATTATTTAACCGTAGAAACTAGGACATAAAAGGTTCACTTGCAAAACTTCAAGAAAATAAGTTGCAACCAAATTATTTTACAATTGTGCCATGAAAGGTGTATCTCAGTTTCCATGTAGCAGACACAATGTCTAGAGCTAGAAGTTTTTTGCATTGTTTTGGAAGAGAAGTAATTACTAGGTTTGAGATGCATAAGTGTTTTATTGTTTTATGACTTTCAGGATCTGCAGACATCTGAGAGATATGTATTTTTCACAGAGAGAGAGAGAGAGATGCTAAAATGCTTGTACTTTCTGACAGTGGGGGTACCTTGGGAATTAAAGTCAGGTGACAAAAAGTCATGTCATTCAAGCTAACCCAGCAGTAATATTTGATAGTAATTGAAGAACTCTATCAGAGAAAGACTGAGCATTTTGTACTTTGTTTTTGACCTAACAAGAACATCCACTCATCAACACCATCTGCACTTGCCTTGGTGTAAGTAAGTTTTTTAGGGCATAGTAACTCTTTTAGATATAGTTAGGAATATAGTAAAGATTAGTTTAGATGCTTTCTGTATTAATTTGAGACTGTCCTGCAATGTTGTTTTAAATAATTCCTGTGATTTTGAACTCTGAAGTCATTGTGAATACATGTTTGGCATTGTCTTGTTCTTTTATTACTTAATATTTAATATATTTAAGCCTGTCTTTATGGCTGATATTTGTGAGACATATTTAAGCTCTGAGATTACTTGCATATATATTTGGTGACACTGTACAGGCTACTCCTAAATAGCCTTGCTCTTGGTCAGACTACTATTTGGATTATTAGTAACATTACACAGTAGGACAGGACACCCTTTGTTCAGGGCCTTAAAGTAACTGATAAGTAGTGGTTGGTGGCAGAGGAAACAACCTTATCATCTGGGCAGAAGGGGGCATAGCTAGTAAACCTGTGCTAGACTTTCCCAGGTGTGTGTGTGTGTGTGTGTGTGTGTGTGTGTGTGTGTGTGTGTGTGTGTGTGTGTGTGTGTGTGTGTGTGTGTGTGTGTGTGTCTGTGTGTTTGTATATAAATCAAACTTCAAAGTGTGTGTGTGTGTGTGTGTGTGTGTGTGTGTGTGTGTGTGTGTGTGTGTGTGTGTGTGTGTGTGTGTGTGTGTGTCACAGCTACTTGGGCAGGGACAGGAAGCACTAGTTGGACAGAAAGGGTGCTGGAGGTTTTGGCTAGGCCACTCAGTTCAGATCTCAACCCTATAGCTGTGCCAGTGGGGAGTTTTATTTAATTTCTGGAGAAAGAGGGAGAAACCAGCCCCAGACTGACTGTGAGCTCTGTGTGCTCTTAAGGGAAATTGCATTTTACTGTGCATGTACTTGCCATCCTCCCAGTGTGTACATTCCCCACTGTTGCCAGTGGTGAGGATTGAGGATCCTTGATTACTGGGGTCCCTATTATTTTAGTGAATGCAATTAATTGAGAACACTGTTTAGTCAAACGTCATTACATGAAATGGCAAAATACCGAGAGCATGGAACAGCGATTTTTTTCCTAGGGAAAAAAATCACTGGGCCATTTTTGGGACTTTGCCATTTCCTCCACTGTGGTGAGATTTCGGGGTTGGTATATTTAAGTAGGGGGTGTGGGGGGGCACAGCTCCCCACTTTATTTTGTGTTTTCATTTTTTTTTTTTTTTTTTACAGATCAGCAATTTTTTCCCTGGGAAAAAATTGCTGATCCATGTGTTCGACATTTTGGGTTTTCGGGGATTGTGGGTCGATTATATAGCATTTGCAATTCAGTGCATTCGCTTATATAATATAGACCTGATTACTGGGCCAGTGCTGGGGTGTCACAAGTACATACAGAACAGAAACAGGGTGAGGTTCACTGGATTTTTCTGCTGGATCAAATGTGTACACAGGCACAACACATTGCTTTAGTCAACCTTCTGTGGTGAAATGTATACAAATAAATAAAATTTCAAATATATCTTCTGACATTGATAAGAGATACTGAATTGGATCACTGCTAAGTAGTCACAGCACAACAAATTCTAATGTATTTATTATTAATATTAAAGAGGTGGTATGTCTTACAGCATGAACCAAAACCAAAGTTACTACCATTTCCTTCCTTGTAACCAATCTCTAGCCTGTATTTTTTAATATTCAACACTGTAATTAGAAATGTTGCTTTCTATGTATATTTAAAAATTCTATTTCTTGCTTCCCCATAATCATAAAGTGCAATGAGAAATGTCACAGCTCTACTCAGAAAAGTTTATTCATCTGTCCCCATCGGCATTAATAGGTTTCGCAGAAAGCAGCACTACTTTCACAGTCTATTGTACAAATGTAAGCAAGGAAATAAACATTACATTATGGCTTTCCATTAGCACAGTACTTTTCATACTGCCTCTGTATGTTGATTTACTCCCCACTGAGTACCACAGTATAGCAGTGTACTGCTAACAATCTCAGTCTTACCTTTTCTTTATATTAAATCCTATAAAATCATAGGTTGATTTCCGCAATCAGTTTAAACTGCTATATGTTGCTTCCACATTCTCTCAGAGTGCAAAACAAAAATTCTACACAACTTCCTGTTAGCGCTGTATCTTTCATACATCCTCTGCATGCTGTTTTATGCACCTCAAACAGGGTATCACAGAATAGAACTTGTTGTCAAAAGATAGTGCTATGTTGCTGTCAATCTTTCTCTCCCTCCTAACTCTTCTTTTTTTAATATTCAGTATTACAGTGTCAATTGTTGCTTTACAGAACTAGAACTATTTTGAAATTCTGTCCTTTCTTTTTCATTGTCTTAAGTTGCAAAGCAAAATGTCACAAATATATTCAAAAATGTTTTCCACCCATATGCATTGGTATGTGTTGTGCAAAGCAATACTACTTTCACTGAATAATGAAAGAACTAAACAGTATAGCAGAGCTGTCTACTACTGCAGTACCATTAATATTGTCTCTACACAGGGTTGTAAGCATTGTATCTGATTGCATATCACAAATAAAAGGGTGTATGTGCTTACCCTATGATAAAACAATACATTGATCAATTGACAGTTTATGATCTTCTGACTGCAATTTTGTACTTTAATGTTGAATGTTCAATACCTTGGGGGCTTCATCACTGATAATACATTTCAATACTGTGAGCATTGAAGTGTTTTCTGCTAGGCCTATGTACTTAAAAAACGTCTCTTTGGCATATCAAATATGAAATAGGGTTCTATATTGGAACATCGAATATTTAACAGTTCGAATCGCTAAAGGTCGACCCTTAGTGATTGAACTGTTTAAACACTGAATGTTCCAAAAAAAAAATTAAAACATCAAAAAAAATAAATAAATGGTGTAGGCAGGGGGGCAAGCCGCCCTGCACCCCCACGTGGGGGGCTGCACCCCCCACACCCCCCGCTACTTAAATATACCAACTCTGTGATCGCACTTCAGTGCACTACAGTGCGGAAATGAAAAATTTCCATTTCCTACACTGTAGCACAATCTCGGAGTTGGTATATTTAAGTAGCAGGGGCTTACAGCAATTACTTTTCATTTTTGTCAATTTTTTATTTTTTTATTACTAACTCGATGTTACTGAACTTTGATGATATGGTGTCGACCATATCGTATTCGAAGTTCAGTAACTTCGAGTTTGTAATATAGACTCAGGAAATAGACAAAGCTTTCAATAAAAGGAATGTGGTTTACCGTTAAATCACTCAACTACTACTTTTTAGCTCATAAGGGTTTCCTTCTGGTGTTCCGGTTTCCCCCCACATTCCAAAGACATGCATCTGCAGCATTTCTCCTTGACCTCCACTGAAAATGGGCTCTGTCACAGTTGGACTTTTCTGGTAAAGAAATGTTAAATAATTAAAATAGATAAATAAATAAAAATTAAATAAGAATGCTTTGGTTTAGAGACACTTGGTAAAGGCATGTGTTGCTTATATGTTTTATTACATATTTACAAGACTTCAGGTGTACAGCTCTCTCCCACAGTTACCTCATAAATTACTTTTGTTTCGTTTTGTTTCCATCTTTCTCATATTATACTAGTTCCTGTTGAGTTATGTGTGGGAGTCGGTGGCTGATTAAAGCAAAGTTAGAATGGGTAATATGATGCCAAACACTACTCCACTGAAGTGTCTTGGGGATAAGAGGATTAACTCCACTGTAATGTAGCAGATGGTTAGAATATTTATGTGACTACTGGGACAGTGAAAGGTGCATTTCTAATGAGACTTTTTGTTTCATTTAAAGTTTACAAGGTTTTCTATTTGCCTGCAGAACGTCCTAGTCCCCTCAAGCAATGAGATATGAAATTACTGGTACTGCTGATGCTGGACTACTGACATAGATTCTCTGATTTGCACTTGTATGTACCATATTTGTAGTTATAGACACAATACTTAATTTTACCATTGTCATTTCATGTGACATAGCATTCAGGACACTTACAGTTCTGGTAACATTTGGTACTGTATACACTGGCCCATACCGGTATGCTTATCATTTGTTTTATGGGCTACAGTCATTATTACAGCAATTTGTAAAGACACATATAGCATTTTTGAAAAAATAGTAGTGATAGGGAATACTAATATACCATTTTGTATTCACATATAAGCCATCCTCTAGTTTGCAATCAGGGCTGCATTTGCATCTGAAGTTTCCTTACATGTTTGTTCATGTATTCTCTTTGTTCACTGGGTAATTGGGCTGGTCAGTTGACTTGTTTCAGTCAACAGTCAGTCTTAACTCTAGAGCCATAAAACATATACAGATAAGAACTGAAATTATATATAGAGAACAATCATCTGCTAAAATAAAATAATTTGCAATAGTGATAACAGAAAACTAAGCAGTAAGTTACATTAATCTGACATACATATTTATAGTCTGTGTGTTACTTACACATGCATATTTATGGTTTGTACATTATAATTACCAGATCATCAAATAATTGTTTCTAAATTAGATTGTATAACTTGCTTGTAGCATGATCTCTTAATTAAATTCATTTTATCCACTATCCCTGATGTATCTAGTGTACTTAAAGCATCTTAATCCATGTGCTTGTAGAAAAGCATTTTAGCTTTGTTTTAAGTACTCCAATTTTGTAGACATGTTCACAGATATGTGGATTAATGCTCCATTTATTCAAGAAGCCTTTATTGGTTAATTTGTCTCTTTGATGTTTCTGTCCCCAGAATCAACTTCTAAATGGCAGTGGCTTCATTTGTTCACCTCTACTTAACAACTTGAAGAGTCCCCATGCAGCCACCTATCAGCATGTTTTTGGTAATCATTGTAATTCCTAGACTCCTTTGTGTAAGTCTTGGGATAAAAAGACTGAGCGAGCAGACACCAAGTCCAAGATCAATGTGTCTTAGAGTACGGAGGGTACATTTCTGATAAGGAACAAAACAACAGCAGCATCAAGCAATGTCTGATTCTAAGTGAAATCTATGCTGACAACCTTTACTTTTAAATGAGCAGTCCTAAGGCATTTCTTAGAGATTCTGCTAATGAAATGTGCCAGTGTCAGTTTTACTACTCTGCAGACTGAGTTTCAGGAGAAAAACAGAAGACAGATCCAAGAGGAAGAACTTGAAATGTGGATCTCATACCTCTAGAAGGGGTTATGTCGATAGCAAGGATTAGCACTGATGATGTATCAAGTTATGCACATATCCTACTCCAATTAACTCATTTACAAATCCTTCAGCCTTCAAGTCATATGACTTCATATGACATGAGAACAAACTAAGAAATATCCAAAACAACCGACCAGTAAATCCAAATGAGGCACCAGGACCCTTCTTCGCTAAAATTCAAGTATTTTTAATTTGCTTAAAGCGCGGTCAATAACAATACACTTTTCGTCAGTTGACAGTAACCGACTTCTTCAGAAGCTGAAAACAATGGTTAACACAAGCACAGTTTTATATACTATCACAAACAAAGGGCGCCTGCCATTTATTGGGATAATTACCCCAATAAATGGCAGGCACCCTCTGTTTGTGATAGTATATATAAAACTGTGCTTGTGTTAACCATTGTTTTCAGCTTCTGAAGAAGTCGGTTACTGTCAACTGACGAAAAGTGTATTGTTATTGACCGCGCTTTAAGCAAATTAAAAATACTTGAATTTTAGCGAAGAAGGGTCCTGGTGCCTCATTTGGATTTACTGTTCATATGACATGAGATATTTCTATTCAAGGTAGCTCTCTTTGGGTACATTAAGAAGCTGTATTTTTCCAGTTGCCTCAAAGCTTCAGTGTTTCAAGGACAAGGGTCTTTGGTAAGAGTTAAGATTGTCCAAGATCCTTCCCTGTGTTTTCCACTTGCTGTTTCAGCACAGAAACGGAGTCAAAAGAGATATTATTGTGTTGAATCTGATCCTCCTTGGATTCATCAGAATGGTTCCTGGTTTAAAATTTCATGTGGAATAAAGCAACAGAAATGGTCAAGTTTCACTCCTTTCTGTTGACAAAAATCCTTCTAGGACACCCCTTTATAAACTCCTCAAGTAATGGCAGTTTTCCTTCTAATTTCAGTGTGAAACTGTTAAGCTCAGCACTTAAAGTCAATCAGGAGGAGTCTGTACTTTTCTTTACTAGTATGTCACAGATTTATTTCTGCATAGACTGCAATTGAGAAAAGAGACTGCTTGCTTTCAGCATAAGAGAGATCCTGTCCATGTACCTTGCATGTAAGTTGTCTGCAACCATAAATAGATTTAACCTTGAGGTACATAGATTTTAATGATTTTCAATCAGTAAAGTATTAAAATTAGCTAGCTAACAGTGTATTTGAATGCCATCTCTGAGTTCAAAATACATTTTCTATTTCTTTGTACATGTGTACTTGTTTATGTATTTAATTTTCCATCTGTGCTGTCTAACTTCACTAAAGGAAGAGCCTATTTTTTTTCAAATTTAAGAAGGTTTTGACTGAGTGCTTATTACTGTAAAGTTGTGTTGGATGTTGGCATTCACTTTTAGAAAACAGTGACTGTTTAGCTATAACTGCAGTAAGGTAAAAGTACAGTTGGCTCATAATAGGAGTATACAGTATTTGTGAGCATGGTGTATCAGACTGGTCTTGCTGGTGGCAGCATGTTATTGTACAAGTAGGAGATGGGTAGTAATAATGAAAAGGGTATTATGTGTCTGTCTTAGAAATCATTTGGTACATATGAATATAATGTAGCTTTAAACAAGTACAGTAACTGTTGGTAAAGTGGCACTTAAGAAATGATTTATGCAAACTGGAAGTTAGTTGAAAGGCAGGACCTGATAACAGGAAAAGTCCTGATGTTATTGTAAGTAGTCTATTAGCATAAGTAATTATTCATGATTGCTAATAGAGAAAGGAATGTTGTTAGTGAAAACAAGAAAAATGGTCCAAGGTATAGTTTATGGAAAGCAGAAAAAGTTATTTCTGCAAATAGAAAAAGCTAATCCAGTGGAACAGACGTATGGATCTGCATTTTATTCTGTCTCTTTTGAAAATAATAAAAAAAAAATAGAAACTGCTGCCTTAGAATTAACTGGTTATCTTTATAGCCATAATTTCTATTCCCTGCATCACAAAGCTTTCCAGGATTTTGTACTACCTTGACTACTCTAATGGTGGCTAACCTGATCACCACTATAAAAGCTGGATTTTGAAAAGGCCAAGTGCATTGCATGTTTCTTTAGCTGTCACTTATCATGGCAGATTATCTGTGTATTCAATCTGATGCTATATAGTAACAAACCAATTGCCTAACCTAAAACGTTAGCAGCTGGAACATGTGACAAATTAGATTTTGCAATGTCCTACTTGCTGTGCGCACTGTAAACACTGTGCTTCACAGCTCCACAATTATTCTGCTTATTTTTTTCTCTCTTGCTTTTAATGTGCTGTCTCTGTGCGAAAATAAAATTGCAGCAGACAACTGGAGTATGTTCATTACATTAATCTGGTAGTCAATGGTATGATCTGTGTTTCTCAAAGAATATATGCTCAAGAAATAGGGAGAATGATATGCACCTCAATGGCTGTAAGGACTATGATGAATAGCCAACATAATAACCACACAAGTGCAGTGTGCACAGTGTGTTATCTCCACAGGATGCACAAAGGACAGATTATATAAGGGAATTGAGCAAATATTATGATTACTAGAAATTTCCCTAGTCAGTAGGAAGGGGACATATCAGAGGTAATATAGGGTTTGAGTCATAAAACTGGTACAGTAAACTATTTGATTTGCCACAACCAAATCATATACATATTTGGTTCTTTATTGTTCCACAACTAGGAACCAAAAGGTAATATTCTAAATGGGATCACTCTAGGAGGAAGGATGAGGGTACAGAACATAATATGAATAGAGGCAGGAGACAGCATGAACTATGGTGGCTGGCATCCTGATTGTAACTTTTTGGAATATCTGGTGTTTTGCATTTATTGTATGCAATAAGTAAAAAATCTGTAATAAGAAGCAAGTTACTCTGACAGCACCAACATTGGTGCTAGCACTCTGATGGCTCAAGACAGATCAAAGTTCAATTTATTTCAGGGTGACATTCTCACATTTGTGACATCAAACTTTAGAACATTGGAATAGGCATAGCAGAGTGCTGATGGCAGACATATGATGTAACAGGCTCACCTCATCTTAAATTGGTGTTTATCATAAATCTGAGCATAAGGTCTAAATTTTAACAGCAGGAGATGCAGGTGCTGGATAAAAACATGTATGCAGTTTAGGCTTCTGTTTAAGACAGAGAAGATTCTGCAATATTCCATAATTCATGCATTTAATATTGCATTAATACAAGTGACTTCATCAGGGGATGACCAAGGTAAACAATCTTTTCCAGCATCCAATCTTGCAATAACACCTGAGACTTCTTCAGTGAGAGACTAAGGTAAGGAATCTTTTTTGTACTAGCAGTCACTACCCATGCTGTTAATGCTTGTCTAGAAAATCTCAGTTTAATTTCTACAAGTCTTTTGGGTTTGTAATACCATGATGGGAATGAACCACATTCTTAAGTCAAAGCAGAATTAAAGTTCATGAAATTAGTTTTGTTTCAGTCTTTGATGTTAACAAAAGTTAACAAAAGTGCTCTTCCATAACATCTACAATGTGCCCAGAGTTGACTCTTTCTGTAATTCATGTGGAGTTAGATTAGCATATCTAAATACGAAAATAAAATTGCCAAAGATTCCAAAGACAACCACAAGGCATTCTATAACTATGTCAAGAATCTAAATGGCAATGCTCAGATCTGCTCAGAGCTACAACAGAATGGCATTAAATATACTGATCCCAAGGATATTGCCAATATCCTGGCAGATCGATTCAGTGCCAACTTCACCCCCCTCTCACCCCCTAAATGGCCCATCTCAATACTGGAAGATTGCCAAATTCTGGTAATAACGGCCACACAGGTAAAAAACGCACTCTCCAAAGCTAAGAATACAGCATTCATGGGACTGAATGACATCCCGGGCTGTGTACTACATGAACTACAAAATGAACTGGCACCTCACCTAAGTGTCATGTTTAATCATACCCTCACCTCAGGCTTTGTGCCCACTAAGTGGCGCACAGCTACAGTTATCCCACTCCACAAAGGGGGATCCACCTTGGATCCCGGGAACTACCGCCCCATCAGTCTGATGAGCCTGATCTGCAAGGCCATGGAATGTATTGTCATGGAACTTATAAACAAAGACATTGGCGACCTTAAAACACTAGACCCCACCGAGTTTGGGTTCGCGAAGGGCCAATCTTGTCTCCTGAACCTTATTAACTTCTTCGAATCCGTCTCCAGAGCTGTGGACGAGGGTAAGGCAGTCCACACAGCCTATCTGGACCTCACCAAGGCCTTTGACACCATCCCCCACTCTGGAATCATAGATAAACTTACAAAGCTGGGCATTAATCCCTACGTCACTCGAAGGGTTGCCAACTGGCTTACTGACAGAACCCACACTGTAAAAGTAGCTGACTCCAAATCCAGCTCCAGACAAGTAACAAGTGGAGTACCTCAGGGTCATGGTCCTGGGACCTCTCGTGTTTGGCATCTACTTCTCTGAAGTACAGGCCAACCCTAAGGGACTCTGGCTAGCAAAGTTCACAGATTACTGCAAACTGGGAGCCATTATTGAATCCCCAAATGATGTGGATACTCTACAAAAGGGACTTACAGAAACAGATGTTTGGTGCCAGAGCCATGGGCTCAAGCTCAATGCCAAGAAATGTATAGTTATCCCCTTTGGGAAAAAGTATGTACCCATGAATTATCACACAGGTGGCAGTACACTAAACACCGAAAGTGTGATAAGAGACTTAGGGACACAGGTGGACTGTGGTCTCACCTTCAATAACCACATTGCCACAACAGTCAGGAAATCCTTCTATGTGGCACACGTCATCACTAAAGGCTTTTCATCCAGAAAAAAGGAGGTCATTGTCCCACTGTACTCATCCCTCATTAGTCCCATTATAGAATACAATGCCCCATTTGGTATGTACTTCTCAAGGCATCTGCATCAACTGGAAAGGCAGCAGAAATACCTCACTAAAAGAATCACAGGCCTAAAGCAGATGCCCTGTGCTGACCGCCTTAAAAAACTCCAGCTATACTCTGTCGCATATCGTCTACACTGAGGTGATCTCTGCTTAACATACAAGGCCATGTCAAACCCAGAGCTGTTGGACATGCTACACTTAAAGAAATCCTAATCCCTCAGAGCCACACGCTCCAGGGATCTAAATCTTGTCATCACAATAAACAAAACATGCTGGAGGGATAGGCTCCTGACCCAGAGACTCCCCAGACTCTGGAATAGACTGCCCATACATGTCAAGCAGAGCACCTCTTTGGCCCTCTTCAAAAGGAACCTTGATGATTGGATGGGAGAAAGGAAATTCACCCCGGGGATCACATCAGTTGCCCTGCTAGACAGGGGTCCAGGGAAGTAAATAGTGTGGGAAGAAATAGCCAGGGAATTGTTATGGCTAGGCTTATATAGGCCCTAGGGCCAGTAGCCTAGTACCAACCTATGAACCTATGAACCTAATAGGACTGTACATTCCTTTTTAGGAAACCCATTGTTTCAACTACTATTGGAACTGTCTAGGTGTCCTTTTTCCACATTGTTCTCATTTCTGCCCACAAATCCTGGTATTCTATGGCTTTGTATCTCTCTGTACATAAGACACTGTAATCACTGGGTGTAACAATTTGAATGATCAATTCTACTTTTGTTTTCTTTACATGGACTTCTATATCTGGTGTTCTCACATCTATTTTTAAACTGTTGCGATTGGATAATCCCATGTGATATAAACTTCATAAATCTCTATAATGCTTTGTGGCTCATGTTTTCTATGATTCTCAGAAGTCAAGTTATTGGCCTATAGGTTTTAGGATAGCTTTCAGGTTCACTCTTGTGGAGGAGTATCATTTTTCCTGTTGTTAACCAAGTTGGCATCTGTTCGGTGTGTGCATATAAGTAGTTCTTACCCATGGCTAAATCTTTGTGTAAAGTTGTTAATACTTTTAGCCAGAAGTTAAGTACTACATCTGGGCCTGGGGTTTTCCATTTTGCAGCTTTCCTTCATTTTGTTCCAATTTCTCTGGCCATTACGTTATCCCATATCATATCCTGTACATTTGCACTTCTTACTGTTTCTTTTGCTTCTTTTATCCATTCACCATCTTTATTATGTTCCATAATATTTCTCCAAAAGCTGTTTATTTCTTCTTTTTTTGGTGGTGTTTCTGTTCCTTTTATTTTGTTTCCCTATTCTGTATAAAACTTTTTTGGGTCGTCAATGATTTGCTTATTTTGTACTTTTCCTTTATATTTATCTGCATGTCTTCTAAGTTTTTCTGTCTGTGCTGATAACTTTAGTTTATTATTTGCAGCAGTGCATGATAGATTCTGGTCTTTTCTAATACTGCACTTTGCTTTTATCACATCTATCTTTCTAAGCATTTTTGTTGATCTGTTGATCTGTTCCCTCTTCTATACTCTTCTAACAGTGACATTTTTGTATGGGCTTTATAAGTAACAGACAAACGGAATAGACTAAGCTCACAGGTCCAAGAATTTAAAAGCACCTTAGAAGAGATAGAAAGTCTGAAAAAGGAGTAGTCAGGCAGTCTAAAAAGGTACAGGTGTTACAGGAATAACATATATTATTATGGGATACAACTGACTCTATTAGTGATGAGAAGTAGTCTCTAAAACAGATGGATATGCACAAGGCAGGAATCTGGAGATAGAGGCTAGGGTTTATAGATAAAATCTACACATCTATGGCATCCTAGGACAACAGGATTCTCAGTATCACTTCTAACCCCAGTTGATAAAGGGGTCTATATTAGAACATCGAAGTTTCAAAACTTCAAATGTTCTAATATCAAACCCTATTCAGCGAAAGCTGAAAATATCGAAGCAACAGAAAACCAAATGTTTTCCTAGAGAAAGAATTTGGTTGTCCGTTTCTGTTGCTTCGGTATTTTCAGTGCTGTGGTGGAAAGTTACGGGTCGGGTTCAACTAAGTGTGCAATTGAGTACGGGTTAGGTTAGTTAGGGTTAGGGTGCAGGTTAGGTATGCGTGAGATTGTATGGACATGAGAGTTAGGGTGGGTTAGGTGAGTTAAGGTTAGGGCACGGGTTAGGTATGTGTGCAATTGTGTGGCGGTGGGGGTTAGGTGAGTTTAGGGTAGAGCAGCAGGTCAGGTAAGTGTGCAATTGTGTGGATGTGAGGGTTAGGGTGGGGTAGGTGTGTTAGGGGTAGGGCGTGGGTGAGGTGAGTGTGTGATAGTGATGGACCTTAGGGTTAGGGTTTGGGTTAAGGTAAGTGGATAGTTAGTGGTGTGTGTGTATAGTTTAGTGTAGGGTTAGGTGTAAGATTTTACGTGTATGTGTATGAATTGCTGTTTGTTTGGTGTGCTTGTGTTGTATGTATATGTTTTGGAACAGCAAATTTTTTCCCTAGGAAAAAAATCACTGCTCTGTATGTTTGATGTTTTCAGCTTTCGCTGAATAGGGTTCGATATTAGAACATTTGAAGTTTTGAAACTTAAGTGTTGTAATATAGACCCTTGAAAAAGCTATGCCAATCATTTCAACAGATGCAGAATAGGATACACCAAAAGCCTGACATTGACATTGTACATTGAACTGGCCCACCAAAACAAGGATATGATAAACATGCAAATGTTTATCTTGCTACAACTATAGCCAGGGTTAGGGTGTTTCAAATGGTCATTCAAAAGCATTGATTTCTGCTGGAATGATTCTCCATTCCAATTTTCCAGAACTTTCCAAATAAATTTTAGAGAGAAGAAAAGGAAAGCTTTGGAGTAGAAACTTGCTAAGTCCTGGTTTTAGTATTCTGGTATGTGAAAGATGCTTCATAAATATTTGACTTTATCATTCAGTTGGCAGAAGGATTCAAAACATGTTTACAATATTGAGAATCCTGTTTTAGCGTGAGCATATATGAAAATAGGGATGTTCTAGCATACTGGAATTTATCCACTGGGATCTTTTTCTTTACATTTGTCTTTTCTTTTTTGTATTTTTTCTTCTTTTTTTTTTTCATTTTTATACTGGCATTTCTTAGTTTTCTTTAGTTATATCTTTTGTGAGCAATAATAAGCCTTTTGTGCTGTTGACACCTTTAAGGAATTTGATACTGTGAACTGGGAATATTTATTTCTAATCAGTTTTTTACATTTAATATTTGAATTATTTCCATCTACGTTATACTATCTATTACAAATGGTCAGCCTAACTCTGTGGAGATACAGTGATGGGGAGCCTGTGACATATCTCCCATCTCCCATCTCCTCATTCCTTTCCTTATTAGTCCTGAACTTAGTTCTGGATTTTAATGATAATTCCCATCGATGCAGCTTATCGCTATAAAAGGAATTCAAACAGCATGTACAGTTTGTGCAGAACAGTAAATGGTCTAATGTTGTTTTCTCATAGCATACGAAAGTATACTTACCTGGATTTTTCTGATTCTTTAACTAGTTTTGTTGCTACACAAAATTGTGCAAATCTCTCACTCCAAACAGACCAACCAAAGAATTTTCTGAAAATAGATGGATCTACAGGGCTAAGCTTCCCCCATCATGGCAGAAATTCAGCATTTGTTTTTTCTGGGGGGTGATCAGTGCAAATTTGTTTATATAAGTGTTTCACAAGGTAAAATATTGTTTTTTTGGTTAAACAGTTTGACTGGACATTTGCAGTTTGCTTGAGGTGATATAATAGCATTGCATAAGCTGTCAAGGCATTTTTTAGTTTTCTTTTATCAAGAAAATCCCAGTTCGTTATTCAGGAAGGTGATGTCAGAATTAATTTTTAGTTTCAGCAATCAAGATGGTTGTTCAGCCTAAACAACAGTAAAACTTTAGCATTTCACAACCAACTGTCTATAGTTCAGAAATTGCAATGGTACAGATTACTTCTTAAAGTATTTTCTGAAAATAGATGGATCTACAGGGCTAAGCTTCCCCCATCACAGCAGAAATTCAGCATTTGTTTTTTCTGGGGGGTGATCAGTGCAAGTTTGTTTATATAATACTTTCTCGGTCAACAAATGTTAAATAAATAAAGTACAAAAATGGCTGTTAGACTTAAAAAGTGTTTTTTGCAGGGGGTTAAACCCCAATGTGTCACATATATGTTTATATATTTATTTATACCAAAATGACAGTAACAGTATATGCACTATAGACAACATATACACAAGCATTTTAGCAACTTTAAACTAATTATTATCAGAGAAGCCATTACTACAGATTGTAATTAGTGACCATTTGGAGAGGCAGTGTCCACAAACTCTGATCAGCAGATCATTTCCCAAGGTTAGTACAGTCACAAAGTGCTGATTATTTGTATCCCAACCTTAAGCTTTCAAATAGCAGATCACAAACATATGTTTTTATCTGTATTTACCTAACAAGCAGGTAAGCCCACTGCACAAAAGTGTCATTTTAGAATGGTAACATGGGAGTACTATATGGTTAACGGACTTGCAGGCACATGGAGATTAAGGGAATCAAACCTATGACTACTGAACGAAATATATTTGCAGCGTATAGCGTTAATCCTCTTTATTAAACTGTCTGGTTATTCCTGCTTACAGCATTATTCCACTATGCTGAACTGACAGAAAACTAACATAACTTTATTTATTTTTTATTTTATGTTATTTACATTTTTCTTACTGCTGACCAGCTTAGTCCCACAATGTCAGTGGCCTCTTTTCATGTGAGACTTGAGGTAGTATTCATACTGACTAGGGCATATTTGGTCAAGGCACATGAGAGCATCCCCTTACTATTATTATGATAAGTGCTGGGGCATCTTTTACATCTTCCTGAGTTGTCACCAACTCAGACAGGCAAGATCTTTATTTAATGTCTCATCCTAAGTATGGACTTTAGTTTTTAAAATTATTTAGTCTTTACTCTGTATCATAATAAGATTGTGAGAACAGAATGATAGTTTTAAAAGTAGTTTATCTTGTATTAAAGTACATCAGATTATGAATACTGTTAAGTAGTACACATATATTAAACTACAAGTACAAGCAAGAGTTTACCTGTGCTAGCAATGAATGCTTATTACAGGGCACTACCTGTACTAGCAATGAATGCCTATTACAGGGCACTACCTGTACTAACAATGAATGCCTATTACAGGGCACCCTACCAGAATTTGAGACTCATCAATGTGAGTTCCAGAAATTTGAAAAAAAAAATGCAATCCTTTAACACAAGAGCAAATATGCTTCTGGAGCATTTTTCCCCAGGCCTCCACTGAAAATAGGCTCTGTCCTAGTCGGACTTTCTCGGTCAACAAATGTTAAATAAATAAAGTACAAAAATGGCTGTTAGACTTAAAAAGTGTTTTTTGCAGGGGGTTAAACCCCAATGTGTCACATATATTATGAATTGCACTCCCACATCCTGCTACTTATATATACTATCTGTGAGATCATGGTACCTTGGAGAAAAAAAAGATTACTTTGGGATACAGAAATTTTGTAGTTAGTATATATTTCCATGTAATTACATTTAAATTCTTGCTGTTATGAGAATAACATTTATGGTCCTCAAACATTTAACAAGAACCTTCTACTGCAGTAGTACCATGGTGGTTTAAAGTATAATTTTAATAACAATAATAATAATACATCTTTTCCTAAAATTTTTATCATGTAGTTGAAGGATAACACTAACAGAGGACTGACTCACAAGAAGCAAATAAGTCCTCTAACTGTGGAGTGCAATATGGTATGTTGATATGCTGTATATGCATTAATTAATATATAAGAAGAACTTGAGATCATTAAACTAGCATGCCAAAAACTATGCTGCCCTAAACAACACAGCTTTAAAACAGCAGGCTATTATTCACATGAATTATTGATTGCTCCTTTACGCTACAACAATCAATATTTATATTCATAATGCATTACAGATACAGACTCTAAGTATTGACAAAGCATGCTAAGCATTTCACTGGCACGCTGTTGGAGAATTTTACAGGGGACTCATTCAACTCTTCTATCACATGCAAGACATTGAGCACTGGGGAGCCTGCCTACCCTCACCAGCCATATCAGCACAGATTTATTGCTTCTCCTATGTCTCTTTAACACCCATCACCTTCACATATGTCTTCTTGACCTTTTTAATAGAAAGCTCTTTCCTTGAGCACATAAAGCATCAAACCACCCACACATGCAAGGGAATCGTTTTAATTATGCACTATTTATTTTTTATTTATTCATTCTCTCTTTTGTTTCGCACACTACCTGTAAATGAAAGGGTTCATGTTACACTGTCGACAACTGACTGCATCGACAACGAGCCCTGTGTCACGAAATACACGAAATACCAAAGCATCGAAACAGCACATAACCGACAACCACGTAATCGACGCTGACTCAGCCGACAGCCACTTAACCGACAAGTACCTCACTGATATATATAGACAAAGTGCAGCATATCCGCAACACACTAACAAAGTGCAGCATATGCACAACACACTAACCGCGTGCTGCCGACTATCATAGTAAATATATCTGTGCATGATAGCGAACGTAAATAAACCGTCACTCTTTTCGTGAGGATATTAGTGCTGCTAATTGTTGAAATAAATATAAGTCGTTATGGTAGCCACCATACGTGAAGTATAGGTGTGTCCGACACCCTAACTCTGACATTACATGCTATAACTATGAAATTACATGCCATACTGCTGGACTTCACATTTTAAGAAGAGTAGCCACACACCGAACAAACTCGACATCAGTGTAATTCTCCAGGATAGTGTGACTGCTCTACCCCTGCAGTGTCCTGTGCATTTGTACTTGCACGCCCAGTATCTTTTAGTTGCCCTTGTCCGTTCCAGGTGGTACAGGTAGTTATCTACCACTAGCATGGGCTTCATTTGTTGGGTACATATTGTGTTATAGATAGATCCTAACATTCCAGGTGTAACATCTCCTGTGGTCGCCATAACGCTTTCTGAATCCGCTAGTGTCTTCGGTGCTATGCACAACTCGTACGTAGCAACGCGAGTATTTATGTGGTTGGGGATTCATTCATTTGTTGTTGGGATTCATTTATTTTCTGTTGGGTGCACTATGCAAACACCTCCTATTTACTGCTCCGATGTCTTTCCGTTGGCTACACTGCACAAATATGTTTACTGTGATAGTTAACAGTACAACAGTAGTGTATGGTGGGTATTCCGCAGTGTTTTCCTCTGCGTTATGTATTTGTCGATTAACTGGCTGTCGGCTGAGTCAGCGTCGATTACGTGGTTGTCGGTTATGTGCTGTTTCGATGCTTTGGTATTTCGTGTATTTTGTGACACAGGGCTCGTTGTCGATGTAGTCAGTTGTCGACAGTGTAACATGAACCCAAATGAAAACATTTTTTTACACGGATACATATGACCCTGCACTCTCAATGTGGCACATACCTCTCAACCTCTTAGCACAAGAAATGTGGAGAGAGACAAAAATAATGGGGGAAGGGGAACAAAGGCCCAAACAAAGGGACACATTTTAAATATTGCTCATATAAATTTACAAAGTTGCTAGAATAAATTATTTTATGTTACCATGCATTTTCTGAAGGATATGAAGTCTGAAACTTAAATGTCTATCATTTACTAAATTCAATCTTCATTGATTTGTTAGGAAAAGCACATGTTTTATAAGGAGTTTCAACAAGTTTTAACAGACCAAAAATGTGAGACAAAAATCTGGACATTGTGCAAAAATATGGAAAAAATTCTGGACATTGTGCAAAAACTGGACAGTTGAGAGCTATACATATGAAAAACTTCCCTTCCCACCCTGTCTTTTATTGTTCTCACTTTGAAATCACTGCAGCTCAGAGTAATATCAATAAGCAGGAAAATAATTAAAAGTGACTCACTTTCTCTGAATGACCATGGTCTGAGTAATAATAATATACTAAAATGGGATCCGAGGAAATCACTACAGTATGCAGTGAACAAGCAAAAACATTAATATACAACATCCATGCCTAAGCTCATAAAACCTGAGCAAGCTGGTCTTGAACATATAAAGGGATACTGATTGGATTTTTGGTAATGTATACCTGCTAGAATTAGTTATGAGCTAGCTGCGACTTCAAGGGTGGCCCTTCGGCATATGGGTGGCCCTTCTGCAGCTGAATCCTGTGCAGCAAAATCAGGACTATTACTTATATACCTAATGTTAGCACCATTCACACAACCTCTGCAGTTCACAGAACAATCTCCATCTGTACAACCTCTGCAGTTGCATATCATTACAGAAAACCTCTACATTAACCCAGTTTAATAAGATGGAAGATCTTACATTGTATGCAGTTACAAGGAGCTATTACTCATTCATCTAAGTAATTAATTTAGTATACTTTACTTATGCACGAGTCCAAAACCAAAACCTGTCTTTGAGACACATCTCATGTTTTGTTTAGATCTGGGAGCAATGGAATGTAGCCAGACAATTCTGAGGTCAAAAAGCAATATAAGACAATATTCAGAGTAATAGTCATCTAAAAGACAAAAATAATAAACCTATGTGAATTGTACTTATTTTTCTTGCAGTTGAGACTTGTACCCTGACACAAGTGGGTTAATAGAATTTGTAAATAAGAATGTTATCAGGAAGTGGCCTATACATGGTTCAAAACAGCATGGAAAAATTACAAGACAGAGTATGAATATCCGTGGTTTGTCCCTCCCACGCATATACTTGTTTTCTGAGTAACCTCACCACATTTGTGAATGAGATATACTGCAGTCTTCCCCTTAAACAAATGATATAAATATTTTGTTAAGCTCCATCTTTCTTACTCTCTCACTGTTGGTATTACAAACAGCAATGCGTTCATGCACAAAGCAGAAGACTTTACTGATACTGTTTTTTCTGTTATGCTGTCTTAATCAAAGAAATGTTATTACCCTAAAAATGTGGTGCACGCTCATCCTTGTTTTTTTTCATGCACTTGCAGCTTCAGTTGTCTGATCATAAAGCAAATTAAGAACAAAATGGATTTTAACAACTATATTTCTACATATATTTGTCTCAATTATTTATTTTTTATTTTTTGGAAATAGCAGGTGGTTTGTAAGCAGGAGAGTCAAAGGTTATTTTTTGAATGCAAAATGGAATAAATACCATTGACGTCAGTTAAGCATAATGCAAGGTAGGAGGGCAGTAATCATATCCACTAAATGATTGTGAATAAGATAATCATATTCACTAGTCAATGGTGAATTAGAATCATATTCACTAACTGGTAGTGAATAAACATTGCAGTAGAATATCTGCAAGAGTAGCAGAATTATGGGGCAAGTGTACAAGGTACTAGCAGTGGGGGAAAGTGAGAGAGAATCTGTGCCGCTTTCTGGGATTACCCTCTCCATGTTATGCCCTTCTTATTTATACAAAAAGAAAGAAATATGATGACTGTAAGTTGTTCATAAGAGGCAGATATAACCAGTGAAAGCTTCTAATCAAAATAGGTGTTAAAGTAAATGGAAAATTTACAATATATACTTTGAAAAGAGACCACAGAGATGATAAAGCAGAGGTGTGTGTAAGTTGCAGTTGCAATGGAACATTTTTCTAGAACACAAGTTACTTAAAATCAAGATATAATAAGTTGAAGTTAAACAAGGTTCGAGTCAGGATAATGAATTTGTGCCTATTACTTTGCAAAGATAGGCTCTGGATCCTTGTGACTCCAAACTGGATAAAACAGGTTCCGAAAATTGATAGCTGGATAGATGGATGCCAAAAATACTGTTAAACTAGGGGAGTTCAACCTAATAATTTTGTGACAGAATTACAGAGCTGATAAACAGCTTTACAGCAGTGGAATATTACTCTATAATGTGTCTGTGTCTGCCGTTTTTTTTTAATTGGACCCTATGCAAAGTTAATGACCTAATATTTCTAAGGTTTTAACCAGTCAGGTTTAAATAGCCTGGAAGGCTATTTTATAACAGGATGTATACATTACTGCATAGCAGAATGTGCATCTACGCCTCTACACACATTGTTTTGTTTATGTAAATTTCATTTTTAAGTAGCAGTGACTAATAGCATTTGAAAAGTTAAATTGTTCTTCAGTTAATAAAATATGGTTGCTAGAAAATATACATAATCAGAATAGAGGATTCCTAGAATATGTTTGTAATGGAGCTGCAGTGTGCAAAGATTCTGGCAAGGCTGAAAGTGCACAGGCCTGGTATAAGGCATGTAGTGGAATGAGAAAGGCCAAAGAACTATGGCTCAGACATGAGTTATACCAAATCTCTTATCTCATTTTATACTGTGTGCATATTGTAAACAGTAACTTAGAGTTGTAGGTCTGCTATGACCTTGCTTGTAATAGTATTGAAAACAAGTTTGTTTAAATATACATTAGTGTGCATGATTTATCTTTACATTACTGCAATATGTGCTACATTATTGGTGTGTAAGCACAGTACAGTATATGCTATATCTTTTGGGGTCTCCACTGTGAATAGGCACTAACCTGTTGGATCTTCCTGGTTATCAATCCCCTATAACCAAATGATACAGGTAAGCAGACTGAGTCGGCTGTATGTTCTCGATATATCACCCAGTTCTGTGCAGCAAACACTCCTCGGAAAGAAACAAATTTAGTTTCTTGTTAGTGACAGAAGTGTGGTTAAGAAAAGAAAAAAAAAAGATTAAGCCATCAGGAAAACCATTCATGAAAGGAAATTGTAAATTCACTTTTATCATCAAGCGTCTTTCATTGAATTGATGGTGTTAAGATGCTGCCAGATCAAAAATTGTTTTCTTGGAATGTAACCCATACCACATAGCGATGGAACATAGCGTTCCTGTAATATATGTCAACCTTGCTAATGCATTTTTATTAAGAAGGTGTGGCTTAACTTAATCAAATAGTTAACAGAACTCTGGAGACATGAGCATAGCCATAAATAAGCAATTGACACCACGGTATGCAATATTTAAAACTAATTTATTTTCTGCAATGTATATATGTGTATATCTGTATATATATATATATATATATATATATATATATATATGTGTGTGTGTGTGTGTGTGTGTGTGTATATACATACTGTATATATGGATGGATACAGACATATATCTATATCTATAATAGATAGTCAGATATAGATACATGTCTTTTTTTTCAAAATACTTGACTGGCCAAATGAGTTTTTTGCTTATGTTTGTTATTTTTTCAGTAGTTGGAGTTGTTGAGCAGTGGGGACTGCACTCTTGAAGTTAACATACAATTCTGACAATCCTGGCCATGGCCCTGCTTTGGAACAGAACATATTAACAATGATGACACTAAACAGATAATGGTCTGAGTCTTGGTAGCCAGTGACTGCCGCTTCTCAGACTGTTAAATCTCCAGTATATAAAAAGTACCAACTTGCTGTTAACAGATATACCTGAAGCAAATTCTGCAGAAATTGTAATGTAACCTCACCACCCTCTGCTGATACCCTTTCAATTATTATCTACCTATGTGGCTAGTAGCATCCATGGACTTGACACAATTTTCTCCTCCAGCCAAATCCAGACACTATGTCTATCTGTCCTGTTGGATTGCATTGCTGCTACCACTGTTACCCTTTGGTTAAGTTGCCTATTCGATGATGATGACCATCAGAAATATTTGTCAAATGCATCCATCAGAGATCATGTGAATCTTTTTCTCTTCAGCTGTACTAATTATTCATTTCCTGCACAGAAAATAGCATAATAATTTACTCCATTTTGATTACATTTAGACTGCCTCTTCAATAAATCTTTACTATAATTCAAACAGATGTTTGATAAATCTCAAAAAGAATAAGAACCTGCTGAACTGAATAAATGAATGCATGAACAGGCCCCACTCATTCACAATGATCTTTATGGTCTTGTTTGTAGGTTTACACTAGGATGCCATAACTGTTTACGTTATATGCTTTGCTGAAAAGAATCTATGTTCTTTAATCACGTTAGACACCTGACAGCTTTATGAAGGTTCTTTTAGTGAGTGATGTTTCTTTAACGTAAACTCACTGAAACTACTGTCAGCACTGACTTTGTACTTTTACCCATTGTTGTAAGGCCATGGAATATATATATATATATATATATATATATATATATATATATATATATTTTTTTTTTTTTTTTTTTTTGGGGGGGGGATTGTTGTTGTTTTAGGGGTCACCACAGCGAAACTCCGGTCCGTTATTGATTGGCAGTAGATTTTTACATGCCAAGTCGCCAGCCCTGATGCACAACCTTCAACGAAGGTACACCCATTCACGCATGTCTCCAGACAGAAGACGCTCCAGCTGAGAATCGAATGGGACAACGTCTTACTGTGAGGCGACATGATCCCCCACAAAAACATAAGTTTAGAGTCACTGAAGATGGTTTTCAATTATTTTAATTCAAATAAATTCTCACTTGCTGATATTAACTTTGGTGGGTTGATATAAAACCCACTGCTTTAAAATGTATTTGTTGCTTTTGCTCTCCAAAGTGCTTTGATATAGTTCACTAATACCAGCCCAGTTTTCTTAAATTGGGTGCCAGCAGTTATATTAAGTGTGACATTCATTTTATTTATTTATTTGCTAACCTGGTAAGTGGGCTAATCCAAAGACCCTTTTCATCCATGATCTTAAACCTGGGCAGCTTGTACATTCATTCATAATAGAAGGTAGTATCACATAAAACTGAGCTATGACAGAATTGCAACTGTGAGATTACAGTTATGTAACAGAGTGCAATTCTGACACATAGCATTGACATACAAGGTAATAAAATGCAAAGAGAATTTATAGTATAAACGGAACAAATGTGAAGATTGTTTACAAGATAAACAGGATTGCAGACAGACTAACATAATTCAGAGAATGAGCCATCACATTATTAAACTATGAGGAGGTTCATTTCACACCAAGAAATAATTCTAAACAATAGCTTTTATTAGTTTTTGGAGGGGGTTGGTTTATGTGTTTATCAGCACAGGTGCAAAAAATATAGACAGTTTCTACAGCAGTATAATAGGCTATAGTGATATCAATCTATCTATAGATAGATAAATAATAACTATAACGTATTAATAGGTCTCATATCAGTTCATCGAAATCTACTTATTAACTGCTATTCATTGAACCGATATCATTGAACTTCCCTTCACTGAATATTCAAATCAGCAAAAGTTTTTCCCCAGGTAAGGAAATTAATTGACCCCAGTTTGTCGGTTTTAATTTAATGTGTTTGTGTGTCAGTTGATGTGCTGGCCAACTAGTTTCTTTACCTGGAAAAAACATTTGCTGATTTGAATGTTCAATGAAGGGAAGTTTGATTATGTCAGGTCGATGAAAAGCATTGCGATGACAGTAGATTTTGATGAAATAGACCCGTATATAATATGTAATATATAAATAAATATATATGTGTGTGTGTGCGTGCATGTTTCTTTCTAGTCCAGCAGCTTAGTAATATGCGTGTGTGTGTGCATGCGTGTGTTTGCATGAGTATGTGTGGTTCTTTCTAGACAAGCAGCCTGATTGTCTATAAATAGCTTGGACATGTAACCTAGAAGGTTTAATGGGTGGATTGCCCCCCCCCCCCCATGATGTCTGTATTGCCACCTCGTGGGCATCCATGTAATCATTAAGGCTAAATATGTATATAAAAACATTAAACTAGAAAAAACTATGGGCCAGATTCAATAAAGCCTACACTAAGTGTACACGATACATATTCAATAAAATTCTTATCACATTTTTTGTGCTTTCTAGTCACTCAGGAAGATTATACCAAGTGTACATGTAGTCTGCACTTTGTGGTAACCTTTATGAATCCTTGACAATATTTAAAGCTGCAAGAATATCAGTAGGAAAACTATAATTGGAGGAAGAAGGTGTGCCTTATGTCTGTGTTGTCTGTTCACTCAAAACAGTGTACACTTAGTGCAGGCTTTATTGAATTTGGCCCTATTATTAAGACTGCATGCAACTTGCATGATATATGATTTTTTTTTTAAATTAGTGATATGCAAAGGAGGGGTGAGAAAAGGTAGTATAAAGAGAAGTGACTAGTAGATGAAAAAATAAGAGCAGACTGCCCTATCCATTAAAATATATTTATACTAAAAATGCACATCCATACATGGTGGTTAAATATTTTTAGAGAATGCTAGTAAAATGTTGCTGCTTTCTGATTTCATGTAGAAGCTGCTACCAGGGTGGACTCTTGTGCTTATGTTTAACATGAGAGACCAGTTTTTGGGTCATTAATAGGCTCATAGGTTCATAGGTAGGTACTAGGCTATCGGCCCGAGGGCCTACATAAGCCTAGCTAACAAGGTTCCCTGGCTTATGCCATCCAAGAAAGTTATTTTCCTGTGCCACTGTCGAGCAGAGACACAGAAGTGATCCCCAGGGTATATTTTCTATTTTCCATCCACTCATCAAGATTTTTCTTGAAGAGTGCTAATGAAGAACTTTACTTGACATAGATGGGTAGCCTGTTCCAGAATACGGGAAGTCTCTGGGACAGGAATCTATCCCTCCAGCATGTCCTGTTTATTGTGGTGACAAGGTTTAGGGCCCTAGAGCATGTAGCTCAGAGGAATTGGGATTTCTTTAGGTGTAGCATATCCAACAGCTCTGGGTTTGACATAGCTTTATATGTTAGGCAGAGATCACCTCGGAGTAGGCGATATGCTACGGAGTAAAGCTGGAGTTTTTTGAGATGGTCAGTGTAGGGCATCTATTTGAGGCCAGTAATCCTCTTTGTGAGGTACTTTTGTGGCCTTCCCAGCTGCTGCAGATGTCTTCTGAGATACATTCCAAAAGGGGCGTTGTACTCTATAATGGGTCCAATGAGTGTCAAGTAGACAGTAAACAGCACCGAAAAGCTGTCAGTCACTTCTGCCATAACAAAATTTTCACTCCAAAATTTCACTCAGCCATATAAAACAGTAAATCTACATTCATGAAGAATTATGAGACTTTCAGGCATTAAGTGGTAACATACAGTAAAGTCTCAGAAAGCCATCAAACACTCAAAGGTGAATGATTTTGGTCAAAGGTTTTCCCATTAAAGCTACATAAGAAAATAGAAGACCAGAGAGATTTCCATAACTGAAACCAAGCAATAAAAAAACACATTTTTCATGGTACAGCTCCTAAGCTCAAATAGTAATTTCAGACTTCAAAAGCTGAACAATTATGTATTACACCAAAGACAATGGAAGCAATTATTTCAACACTTCAACTTTCAGAAGTAAAAGATGTCTTCATACGATATTCCAGGAACACTTTGTTTTCTTTCCTCCACAGAGATGTTTCCATTTTCATTTCAAACTCATTTTTCGGAGTGTACGACATGATGGGCAAAAATAATTTAAAAGGACACTAGCTTACAGAAAAAACGTCTTTCAAATGACTACCTGTACAATGTTTACAATTTACCTAAACTCATTCACTCCAGAGCAGCTCAGAAAAATCTGCCTGCAACAGTGCAGCCTGAGCTCATTTTCAGAAAATCCATTTGTAATACCATACAGAAAACAAATGTTCATAACTCTTTAAGTATAAGAACTAGACAAAAAAATGTAAATGCGAAAGTTGTTCAGCAGACACTGACCTTTCCAACAGTGTAAATGTTGATAATGCATATCAAAGTCATTATTAAATATTTGGCAAGGAATGTTGATATTGTGCATATTTTTTACCTTTTTGGAAAAGCAAATCACAATATCTTGGTCAATGTACCATGCAGACCCATACAATTTTAATTTAATTTGTTAATATGAATGTCAACTTTAAAATGATACCTTAACCATTACTGTCTGATGCTCTTTTCTTGAGATATTCACAGAAATATGATTAATATATTATTTCTCATAATTGATAAATAAACAAAGCATAATATCTCATCACCTGTAACAGCAGAGCCTACATATCAGTGTAGAAATTGTGCATCTGAATATCAGCTTCAATATGATGCATCATTTGTGTGATTACCATGCTCCCTTGCAAAGATATGGGCATAATAATGAGAAGTATTGGAAATGTGTAATTTTCATAATCGTACAAGAATAAACAAACTGTGATATCTGTACATGTGTACAGTGCACAGACACAGTTCTTTTACCATGTTGTAAGGAGTAACATGGTCTTCAAAATGAGGCATTACTTGCCACACTGACATTCTCCCTTGCAAAGTTATTTAGCAAAATACGAAAAAAAAATCATAAGTTCCATAACCTAAGCCTGAAACAAACTTTGATATCTGCACATCTGTACAACATACAGGCACCATTCTTTTCCCATGTTGGAACAATCAATACTGTCTTCAAAATGAGGTATTGCTTGGCACATTCAGCTGCTCACTTGCAAAGTTATTTACCAAAATATGAAAAAAATCATAATTTCCATAACCTACGTCCAAAACAAACTTTGATATCTGCACATGTGTACAACATACATGCACCATTCTTTTACCATTTTGGAACCAGCAATACTTCAAAATGAGGTATAACTTGGCACATTCAGATGCACTCTCCTGAAACAGTTATCCTTTCTCAGCATCCTCACCAGCTCCTTACCACAGTTATTTGCCAAACTCAGATACATATATTTTATACAACACATTTCATAATAGAGTTTTACTTACTATACTGGTCCTACTTGGTCATGGGTGTTTTCCATTCTTCTCACAAGCTGCATGTTACCAATCGTGCATAGCTCTCCTCACGCCACTGTGGAGGTCGGTCAAGAACAACACAATGCCCTCCTCAGTCAGGTGAACACCAACCCTTCTGAACAGGTGAACAACTTCCACAGTGATGCTGTCATGGCGGATTGTAGATCCACCGACCCTGCACATCAAGCCATGCATGAACCCACTCTGTAAACATCTAGCCTTGTGAGCTGCCCATTGACTGTTTACTGTTTTCCATATCTGTCGATGAATTATATCAGACCACACAAAATGACAACGTAGCCACCAAGACTGCAGATGTTCAAAAATTGCTGTAATTTGAAACCGTAGCCTTCCAAGTGGTTGACTGATGACATCATTCCCTCCAATGTGCAGCACAAGAATGTCAGGCTCAGGGTAGATGGAACACTTCTCTTCCAACAACTGCAGTAGTCCACTCCAATGCATACCTCCGCTTGCAATCCAGTATACCTTCACACTGGATGTGGGGAAGCTCAAGTTGTACCGGTTTCAGTTTCAGAGGCATGAGTTGCAATGTAGGAATGGCCACATACCCACAAACTCACTTCTTGTTCTCCTGCTCGTGAAGTCATGTCAGTGTCACAATATGGACAAACCTGCAGAGTAAAGAAAATGCAAACACCTTACTACTGATATTTGACATGTATTGGAAGACTACATATATATGTATATCATATGCCTTACCTGGTTAGCCCATCCAAATCCTCCATCCTATCCATAGGGGCAGTATTCTTTGCATTAGGTACATAAGTGGTGATTACGCTTCAGAGGTACATACCTACTACCCGTGAAAACACCAAATTACACACAATGACTGCCAAGGGGGCACATAAAGGGCACATGTAAAGTGAAAAAGCAGGGTAAGGACCGCTGCTTCACTAATATGCCAAGGACAGGTATGGAGCTCCAGATGTTGGTTATTTGAAGTGTCCCATAACTGTGCTGGCTGCCCACTCAGACTGCTGATACCACTACTGTCTCACAACCTACTTCAGTTTCAGCAGTCTGCCTTACCTCTGCCTTTTCTCTTTACATGTGCCCATTCAGCAATGGACCTACAGGATGAGGGACTGAAGTAATTCACCAATTGCTGCCCTGACCTTCATACATTCACTAGCCTCACCTACATACATTGACTACACCTGAAGGGAGGGAGACTGTGTGGAGAGCTACATCAAGGCAATATGTCAAAAGACCAAGACTGACCCAGGCTGTGTCTTTTTGCATGTGTCCTTTCCGGAAGGAAACACTGCATCACAGTGGCACCCCCAAGGCAATGCGCACCTATGACAGCAGCACTATGGGACTGAGCTGAAGAGTCTCCAAGTTCCCAACTGCGATCCAAGTGGATCATAAGATCCATGGTGGCTGGGGATCCCCCCCCCCATGATGCACCCACCAACACAAGAGCAGTTGGCACAAATCTCTGAGGAGGCACCTTCCTTGCCTTGGTGCATAATGGCTTGGCCAGTAACTGACAAGGTGGCACAGAAAGGGCACATGTAAATCCCCTCTAAATGAACTACAGATGCATCACCCTATCTCGCAAGAGAGGCCACTGTCATACTGATATTCATGTGTATATGTATATATGTGCAAGTATATTATGTACATACATATATATCAATATACACATATATGCACAGACACACACACACACACACACATATATATATATATATATATATATATATATATATATATATACACACACACACACACACACACAGGAAAAAAAAAAACATCAGGGGTTTTGGAGGACAGCTTGTTGATGAAGAATGAGGGGGTGGCTTGACTACAAGCAGAGAAAAAACAAAATCTGCCTTGTGCATTCATCAAAGTGATAATGACTTCTACTTATGTGAATAACAGTTACAGCAGCTGAGACTTTTACCAAACAAGTGATAATGACCCACTGCTATATTGTAACTGCACTTATTGCTAATGTGATAATGACCTTTCTTTCAGTACTGCAAATTTATGCAGGCTCGGACAAAGGTGATAATTGCTGCACATAACCTGTTGACTAGGCATTCATTATATTATCTTGGGCAGCTGTTCTGTAACACAGACACATTATCAGTAAAGAGAACACCTGAGTAATTCAGTAAAATAGTATAACACTTACATATTACTGAGCCCTTCCTCCCACCTAAATTCCCCACATGACTGACAAAGCCAGGAAAAATGCACAAAAAATATGGTAGCTCCATGCTGGCAGTAGTCAACAAGTGATAACGTTTATCTCACTCATGCAACTACTAATCACAAATAGAATAATACAAGCAGAAGTGATTTCTTGTCTGCTTATTTTATATTATACTATTTACTCAATGGTGTATCTGATATCTTATATGCTGGTATATTACACTATAATTACATTTCTGTGCTGTATTCTAAGTAATGTAACCGTATGAAATTTTCAGACTTAATTTCTATATTTCCCCCGTAACCCATCCAGTTGTTTGCATTGTGTATGCACAAGCACCAAAATGACACAATAAACTATTTTGCCAGCTGTCACTTCAGCAGTCATACCATGTATCCGCAAGCACTACTCTGATATACAATAAGTTATTTCCCCAAGCAACATCTTCATTACTATGTCCAGGTATACATGCACCTCAATGAAATGTTTCCCCCAAACAACCCTTCAGTAACATTTCCTAGTACGTGCAACCACCAGCATGAACACTTCACCCAAGCAACCCCTTCAGTAGAATGTTGAGGTATGCACAATCACCAAAATTAAACAATTCCCCAAACGAAACGTGTGTAACATTTTCTAGTATGTACAACCAGTCAAAGTAGTACAGCACTTATATCTTACTGATAGGGTTGCCACCTTTTCAAATGGCCAAAGTGGCACATTTTTGGTACAAACATCAGATTTTACAGACTAACACATACCCACTGTCAGTACAAAGGATAGAACTTAACTTTTTTGCCTAAATAAAAGCTTATTCTTGTAGCATTTTAGTTTCTTATTCTGTTTCTTATAACATTTAGGTATTTTAGATACAAAATAAATGTTTTATGCAACTATTTCATAAAATATAGGAAATCATTTTGTCCTAAAATCTCAGGACATTTGCCATTTTTACAATTTTTTGTCAGGACACAACTGCCCAATGAGGGACTGTCCCTCGCAAAGTGGGACAGGTGGTAACCCTACTTACTGAGCATTGAATATACCATGGAACACAGTGAAGACACTCAAACAGTGGAGAAAATATGGGACAACAGTGATGTTGCAAAGAACTGGACGTCCCTCCAAAATTTAAGAAAAGACAACACGATCACTGGTCAGGGAGGCTGCCAAGAGACCTACAGCAACACTGAAGAAGCTGCAGGAATTTCTGGAAAGTACTGGTTGTGTACTACATGTGACAACTATCTCCCATATTCTCCATATATCTGGACTATAGGGTAGGTAGGGTCGGAAGACAGAAGCCTTTTCTTACACAGAAAAACATCCAGGCCAGGCTAAAATTTGCAAATCAAGACATCAAGTCTCCCAAAAGCATATGGGAAAGTGTGTTGTGGTCTGGTGAGACCAGGGTTGAATTTTTTGGACACATTCGAGAAGATACGTTTGGCGCAAAAACAGCAATTTGCATCACCAAAAGAATAACATCCCCGGGGTGAAGCTTTGGGGCTGCTTTTCTTCAGCTGGAACTGGGGCTTTAGTCAAGGTGGAGGGAATTATGAACAGTTCCACATACCAGTCTCTGCAAGGAAAACTGATATCAAATTGCCACTGTAGTAATAAAGTAGTAAAGAAGTGTAGTAAAGAAAAGGCACTGGTGTAGATTCAGGAGTTATACCATTATGGGCAGATTCCAAAAGCAAACAAATAATCCTTTCATTCTACAGACGTCTGGTTGGGCTACATCTTAAATGTTGCATACAGTTCTTGAGACAACATAAAGAAAGAGATATCAGGTACCTAGAAGATGCATAAAAAAAAACTGTTGCTGCTCGTAATGGTGAGGTGCACTCTAAATTAATAAGCTACAGCAAAACACATTTTCAGAAATGAAGCAGGTACACACAGTATTATTGCATAAAGCCATCAGACATAGACTACTCTATGAAACATATTTGGCCAGTCTAATCCAACTGTCTTATTAGTATGCACTTCCATTTCCTGAGTTTCTGCCTCCATACATTTGCTTCCACCTGACTTATCAAGTACACAAACAGTTGCACGTAGGGGAAAATGTGTGTCAACCTGTGCCAGAATTGTGCCCGCTTGGGTTTAAGCACATAGGCACCATGAGAAGGTACTTGGGATTAATGAGTTAAAATGTAAAAGATATGCAGAGTGCACCTTATGCTGGAGAGGGAAATATTCCCCGAAAGGCTGCACTGACAGAATATAGAATGCTGCCCATTGCCAAACACAAAGCAGGTTCATTATTTGGCTGCTCTGTGCCAATCAATACAGGGCATCATATTTTCACTACTCAGCTAGTCTTTAACATCAGAAAAATGGGTAGCTGGTAGTAGAGACGCAGTCCAGAAATGCCACCAAGATGGTCAAGTTACCAGGATAGGGAAAATGGAAGAAAAAAAATCCAAAAACAGATCCAGGTAATCATGACAGAAAAAAAAACAGAGACTTCTATTTTCGCAAACTACACATTTGAAACAAAAATATTTAACAGTACGGATGATGTGTGCTGTACCAATGTCAGAAATACACAGGCCAGATAAGGTAGTATGGACCACAGCATGTGAGCAGGCATTCCAGAAGCTGAAAGAAGCAGCTTTGGGAGTAGCCCCTGTGTTAGCCAGTCCAGAGTACAGCAAAGAATGTGTTGTACAGGTAGATGCTTTCAACCATGGGGTGGGGGCTGTACATAGCCAGATTTTTTCTGTATCGAGGGGATCTTTACATGGCTTATAGGGCTTCCCTCAGACCTAGCTGTGATAGATCTGTTGGACATGTGCAAAACAAACAGCATCAGAAATACTAGGTCCAGGGATATGAACTTCACTTGAGAGGTAAACATAGAATGTGCTGGAGATACAGATGTGTGTCCAAAAGGATCCTAGCACCACAGAACAGGCTCTCCATGCATGTAAAATAGAGTTCATCTGGGACCCATTCAAAGGAAGCCTTGAAAATTGGATGGGAAATCATAAATTTACCATGGTCTGGCCCCTGGTCCTGTGCCATCAATAAGTGTTATCCTAACTAACACCACCTTCTACAAATCCTTAGTTACCTCCCTACTAACATGCCCCAGTGATACTGAGGACCAATGTAGTTTGACGTGTCCAGCTAAGCTTGTAAGGGCTGTAGTGCTTGTCAGTCTAGTAACAACCAATGAATGTATGCTCAGGCCATCCGCAATGAGGCCATCATTCTTTGGTCTTCAGGCTGCACCTATTGTCAAGTCACCTGAAACAGCCCAAACAATATGCATTACAGTACAGTTTCTAACCCTGCCCCCCATAACAGAAAGAAGACAGATAAAGCACATATCCTTAATTTCCACCCACCTGAACAACCCTACTTTGCAGAAATCCACTAAGGGTTGATGTCACTGAATAATCAAACACATTTTCATACCAGACTTACATCTTTCAATAAATGCATGCTAACACAAAACCTGATAGTCTAGCAATGTTTTGAGCTTATAAGAGTTGTTGTTGTTGTTTGTCCTTTGGCTTTTCCCAGTTAGGGGTCGCCACAGTGGAACTCCGGTCTGCTAATGATTGGCAGTTGGTTTTTATGGTGTCGAGTTGCCAGCCCGACGCTCAACCTTCAGCGAAAGCACGCCCATTCAAAGCATGTCTTTCAAACGCCCACTTGACTGTGGGGATGACATGCAGAGTCCACACAGAAGGTACTCCCAACCCAAGCCGAGAATCGAAAGGGAGAACCTCTTGCTGTGAGGCAACAATGCTACCGCTGCACCACCGTGGAAGAGTAATAAACAAAATGCAACCCTATTGTTGTGCCTTTATCCCCCCTACCATTTTAGGCTTTGTCCTTATTTAGCAACCACCATGTGAGTTACAGCCTTTACCCTTGATTATTCATGGTTTCAGACCTCTCAACTGTCCATATTTTCGCAGAATGCCCAGATGTTTACCTCATATTTTGGTCTGTCCCTCATAAAATTGATAGTTGTCTGGCAAACCACTTATATGATTTGAGAACTGAAATCACTCAATAAATTTTCAGACTTCTTAGTACTATATGCTTTACATCCACAACTCTTCTATGAAAAAAAAAAAAGATTCATGTTTGAGTGCCAGCCTCACAGTACTCAAAAAACACATCAGTATTTACTCCTACAGCTGTTTTTGAAATTATCCGCTATCTAAGATCGTTTTGCAGAATATTCTCTTAGTCTTCCTGACCGAGTCCCAAGGCAAGAAATCTGGAGAGCATCCTATGGGTTCGTTTTTTTTATAGTGAAAGTTTGAATTGTTGGTGCTGTTTCTCATACTGATCGTTTTGGGAATTGTGTGTGGCTGCTGAATAATTTTAACAGTGCCTACTGAATGATTTCTCCAGTACTGTTACAACTCTGGATAGTAAAACATATGAAATAATAGCAGCAACAACAACAGTACCGCTCAAGTTATCTACCAGCAACACCTAACATCACGTTACTCCAATAGTGAACTACACAACAATTATTAAAGAATTACAGTCATCTGACCACAGCTTCAGGTTACCCAAGCTCTAAATCTGGTTTCAGTCACTGAGAAAACACGTCATTGTTGCGGTCGGGACCTTCCAAATCTTTTGTATGGGAAACTGAAAGACACCCTTGCAAAAAGGAACACAGACACTAAAACTTTTCTTAGCTCAAGTAATGGGGCAAAAAAGTACATCCATCATCAGTCAGAAAACAACAATTCTACCCATACACTAACTTAGAAAACTTAACCGGCCATCAGGTATTAACAGGAACAATCTTCAAACAAGACAAACAATTACACAATCCCAAACAAGACAGGCAACTGCTCAATATTTCTCTCCACTTAGTCACCAAATTGTCCACAAAATATAAACCCACCTTTAAGGGTCTGAAAATCCCGGGTACACTGTGAGACAAGAGATACCATGCGGTATGAGATGGCCAGCTTTAGTATGCACATTTAAATGTAATGAAACTGACTGGATCCTAGCAGTGCATGCTTCCGCAGGTGAGCAAATTTGGGATTGGTGTCGTTTTTTCCCTTATTTGTCTTAGGAGTGAGTGGCTGCAATTAAATAGCAGTATAACCCTGGCAAATGCTGGATGTTGTACTTTGGGACAAGCACAACATGCCGAGTTAAATCCGATGGTTCTGATTTGTTCTCACAGCAAGATTTCTACCATATTCTGGCTTGTGTATATAGGTTTGGGGGGGGGTTCCAAATTAGATTATGAAAAAGGAGCCAGACCAACATTGTTTAGAAAGTTTAGGTGAAGTGCTGTTAACTTGAAGGGGAATCGTGCAGTCATATTTAAATTGTAGGAATATTTGTGCATTTTTTTTGTATTAAAACTTTCCATAAGGAACCACGATCCAAAACGTTGTGAAGAAAGTTAGGTGAAGCGCTGTTAACTTGAAGGGGAATCGTGCAGTCATATCTAAATTGTAGGAATATTTGTGCATTTTTGTTGTAATGAAACTTTCCATAAGGATGACTGTTAGAGTAGATGTAGTTTGATTATTCTGGTGGTGTTTCTTTACTTTGATTTGGAGTAAACAGATCAGGTTGATACCATTTTTCCCGTTGTAGCTTGAAATGTGTTCCCTCGCCAGACATAAAGTTTCATTCCAATAGAACATCTGTAACACCTGCTGGTTTGGATATTCTTGGTGCGTTGTCCTTACACACATTCCTGCTCTTGTTTTTATAAGTAGCTGAGTAGAATGACTGACCCAAAATCCCTTTCAGCCATTGCTTGGGGCACATGGGGTGATCGTACAATCTCGAGAGTCCATATTTTCTCCTCATACCGTTATTGTCAAATACTGAATGACAGATTTTGAGATCTTATTTTTCATGAAATGCATATCAGTGCAACATTATTCTAGTAGCTTTGTTTTTGCATTTATTTTTGGTTCTTGAGAATTACTGCGCTAAGTGATTGGGGGTATGAACAAGAGAGTATTTAGTTTGGACTTTTTTTTGCAGTGAGGAATTAAATTGTGTTAATCCTTCTACTGCTGTTTGGGGAATGATTTGGAGTATTAAGTGTACAGATTGTGTAGGTAAGTGTAGTAGGTAAAACCTATAGGAGATGACACTTGGTAGGTTAGCCTGTGCCTCTGAAAAAAAAATGTCAAATGGGTCTTAACCTCATACTACTCAGAAGTTTGTCAATAATTCCATGAGTACTGCATGCTCGTTCATAATGTAATGTGAAAAAGACAGCTGTACCGTACGATTACATTAAACCGATAACTAGGGGGAAACGTTCAAGATATTAAAAATAGTACTTGCAATTACATATAGAAGGACACTTCAAAAAGAAACTTTAATGGGGGTGGAGGTGTTATGCAAGTGGTGGCTTGGATTGCAGGAATCCAAATGGCTGCCACCACTTGCTTGCGCAAACACTTTTAAAAGGAGATTTTCTCCTAAAAGTTTAATGTGAGCAGCATAGGAAAACACGCTGAATCATAACTATATTAGGCAAGTAGCAAGTTCAGTTACGATTTCAGAGTGTTTTACACTAAGCTGATTTACAAAATTAGATTAGAGTTTCATGCGTCTGTGGAAGGCACTCAGGGATAACAGCTTGTAATTTCTATCATCTCATAGCTCGCTCGGATGTAAGAACAGAGGCGCTATGAGACGGTAGTCAGGGTTAATGAGTTAACACCCTGTAATGCTGTCAGATTTCAAGGAAGGGCCTTTAGAACAGTTCCTCAAAATCATTCACTTTCCGTTATCCTGAGCTTGAGGAATTTACATTAAAAACTCAGCTGGAAAACAGCAGTCCTATGTCACTCAAACTTCTCAGATGTTCTTATCACTCTGATCTTGACCAGGACAGCTTTTTATAACTTTACCCTGAAGTAACAAAACCAGGAACTGCTTCAACAACATGTGCTCCATCTAAGCTGCAAAATAAACACCAAATCCAGTCTAAGCCCAACAGTCATACACCTTCATAATGGCCTCACACATGTATAAACATTAAACAAAATAAATCAATGCAACAATTTTACAGCTGCAACTACTGTATTCCAAACACAAGTACTATCTCACTGCTACGCCTGAAAGAGTCTCAGGCATATATACCTTCAATAATTGCAACGGGACAGACATCCAAGAAGGAGAAATACAGCAAAACAGGCTTATGTAGATCATCTAAATGTAACTGCAGTTAAGCTAAAATTATTTTAACAGGAAACTTCAATCTGTCAATTTCTTCAGATATTTTTCAGTGTACAGTATACACAGTCATACAGAAGAATGCACTTCAAGAGTGTATCCTACCATTCTGTCGCATGGACTCTGATGATGACTGTCCTTATGCCAAATCCATTTTGATTCATTACTTTCTTTCCACATGCAGTCCTTTCAGCAAAATCTGTAAACAGGCACCCACATTCATCGTAAGGAGCTTATCTAGGTGGAGAAGAAATTAAGTTAACCTTCAAAGCACCGATGATACACTTTGGTTATGAACTTTACAACATTATACTGTTCAGAATTGTTATGGTTACTTTATCACTATTGTTTTTACCTTATGTTATAGAGATTACTTTATGAGGTGCATTATCTTTCACCTTATAGGACTGGGATCACTTTATGAGGTGCATCATCTTTCACCTTATAGGACTGGGATCACTTTATGAGGTGCATTATCTTTCACCTTATAGGACTGGGATCACTTTATGAGGTGCATTATCTTTCACCTTATAGGACTGGGATTACTTTATGAGGTGCATTATCTTTCACCTTATAGGACTGGGATCACTTTATGAGGTGCATTATCTTTCACCTTATACGACTGGGATTACTTTATGGAGTGCATTACCTTTCACTTTATAGGATTGGAATTACTTTATGAGGTGCATTATTTTCCACTTTATATGACTGGGATTACTTTATGAGGTACATATCCTTCATCTTAAGGAATAGGAATTACTTCATGGGATACATTACCCTTTACCTTATGTGATAAGAATTACTTTATGAGGTGCATTATGTGGAGGGAAATACAACACTGAGTGAAGTGTGGAACTTAAAATTTAACAGATGTTTTAACAAACACCATCTTAACTATTGTATAAGAGGCCTTTGCATTGAAGCATGTTATAGCAGGTGCTCAGAAGTCATTTGTTAGTATATGCAGTGGCCTGTGTAACATGTCTGCTGTGAAGGAATAAAACAGTGTTCTGTAGTTTATTCAAAAACATTACACTTAGCCTGGAGTTACATAAGAAAATCAATAGATGTGGTTTGGATTTAACTGCCTCCTTTTGCCTCTATAGACACTGGATGTTTTATGTGAATGTGCCTTTTTATTCCTTTTTTTCAATAATTCTTTCAAAGGCAGGACATTTTTGTTTACTCTAAGTCTTTAGTTGTGGGAAGATTATACAATCTGTATTTAAAAACATAATTTATCTACACTAAGGCTTTGCATATGAGATTTTTGGACTTTGGAGTTGCTTGTGCTTTTTGTAAAATTATGATTAATAGATATTTGTGGTGTTTGTTGTATTTCTGAGGAAAGTAACTGCAATCTTGTAATAGTGAATGCAGGAGAATGTACAGTAATGCTGAGCTTTTGATGTCTCAAGGCATGTCCCTTTGCACCCTAGAATAGTGATCTCAGACTAAGTATATACTATTAACAGTGATAGAAGGGAGTTCAGGGGAAGAAGCTCCCTCCTCCACAAAAATGCAGTTTTATTGCTGAAATTGCATTTTCCTTTCTCTATATTGATGCATTGTAGTACAGTCTTTCACAGTTCGGCTACTGATGTGAGATTTGGACTGCGCACTTTCTTAGTGATGAGTTATGGCCTTTGTTCATTTTGGTTCTCTCACCCAAATATCTTGCTTGATAGCCAGTGTCATGGCATAGATGGATAAAGCTCTGACTATGGCCCAGGTGACTGGGGTTCAGTTACTGGCATTGAAAGATTAATGTCATGCATGTAAACATCTTGAAATGCTTTAATGCATGTCTACTGCATGTGTGGAACAAAACTGAAATTCATTATATGACCATCATTTTTATCATAATCAGACATCTGAAATGTACACAGACATGGCAATAATGTCTGGCTGGGGGTGGGAGCTGTATGTGGATGAAAGTAACTGACCCTCTTGCCATATGCTGAGTTTAAATGGTCACTAATCTGGCTTTGCTAAAATAGTGTGTATTTGTGTGAAGTAAGGTGGAATGCTTTATTACTGTAACCATTATAGGTTCATAGGTAGGTACTAGGCTATTGGCCCTAGGGCCTATATAAGCCTAGCCAAAAAGGTACCCTGGCTTTCGCCAGCCAAGAAAATTATTTTCCTGTGCCCCTGTTGAGCAGAGCCACAGAAGTGATCCCCGGGGTGAATTTCCTATTTCCCATCCAATAATGAAGATTTTTCTTGAGGAGTGCTAATGAGGAGCTTTGTTTGATATAGATAGGTAGTTTGTTCCAGAGTTTGGGAAGTCTCTGGGACAGGAATTTATTCCTCCAGCATGTTCTGTTTATTGTGGTGACAAGGTTTAGATGTCTAGAGTGTGAAGCTTGGAAGGATTGGGATTTCTTTAAGTGGAGCATGTCCAACAGCTCTAGGTTTGACATAGCTTTGTATGTTAGGCAGAGATCGCCTTTGAGTAGGCAATATGTGACGGAGTAAAGCTGGAGTTTTTTATAGGTTCATAGGTTAGTACTAGGCTATTGACCCTAGGGCCTATACAAGCCTAGCCATAACAATTCCCTGGCTATTTCTTCCCAGAATATTTACTTCCCTGGTCCCCTGTCTAGCAGGGTGACTGACGTGATCCTGGGGTGAATTTCCTATCTCCCATCCAATTGTCAATGTTCCTTTTGAAGAGGGTCAAAGAGGTGCTCAGCTTGACATGTTTGGGCAGTCTATTCCAGAGTATGGAGATTCTCTAGGTCAGGAACCTATCCCTCCAGCATGTTTTGTTCATTGTGATGACCAGGTTTAGATCCCCGGAGTGTGTGGCTCTGAGGGATTGGGATTTCTTTAAGTATAGCATGTCCAACAGCACTGGGTTTGACATGGCCTTGTATGTTAAACAAAGATCACCTCTGAGTAGGCGATATGCGACACAGTATAGCTGGAGTTTTTTTAGGTGGTTAGCATAGGGCATTTGCTTTAGGCCTGTGATTCTTTTAGTGAGGTATTTCTGTGGCCTTTCCATTTGTTGCAGATGTCTTGTGAGGTACATACCAAATGGGGTGTTGTACTCTATAATGGGTCTAATAAGGAATGAGTACAGTGGGACAGTGACCTCCTTTTTTCTGGATAAAAAGCACTTAGTGATGAGGGTGTGCCACAAAGAAGGATTTCCTGACTGTTGTGGCTATGTGGTTATCAAAGGTGAGACCACTGTCCACCTGTGTCCCTAAGTCCCTTATCACACTTTTGGTGTTTAGTGTACTGCCACTTATGTGATAATTCATGGGTACATGGTTTTTCCCAAAGGGGATAACTATACATTTCTTGGCATTGAGCTTGAGCCCATGGCTCTGGCACCAAGCATCCATTTCTGTAAGGCTCTTTTGTAGAATATCCACATCATTTGGGGATTCAGTAATGGCTCCCAGTTTGCAGTCATCTGCGAACTTTGTTAGCCAGAGTCCCTTAGTGCTGGCCTTTACTTCAGAGAAGTAGATGCCAAACAAGAGCAGTCCCAGGACTAAACCCTGAGGTACTCCACTTTTCACTTGTCTGGAGCTAGATTTTGAGTTGGCTACTTTTACAGTGTGGGTTCTGTCAGTAAGCCAGCTGGCAACCCATCAAGTGATGTAGGGATTAATGCCCAGCTTAGTAAGTTTATCTATGATTCCAGAGTGGGGTATGGTGTCAAAGGCCTTGGCGAGGTCCACATAGGCTGTGTGGACCACCTTACCCTCATCCACAACTCTGGAGACTGATTCAAAGAAGTCAATCAGGTTGAGGAAGCACGATTGGCCCTTTACAAAACCAAATTGGGAGGGGTCCAGTGTTTGAAGGTTGCCAATGTCTTTGTTAATAAGTTCCATGATAATGTGTTCCATGGCTTTGCAGATCAGGCTCGTCAGACTGATGGGATGATAGTTCCCAGGATCCAAGGTGGATCCCCCCTTGTAGAGTGGGATAACTGTAGCTGTGCACCACTCATTTGGCATGAAGCCTGAGGTGAGGCTATGATTAAACATAACATTTAGGTGAGGTGCCAGTTCATTTTGTAGTTCATGTAGTATACAGCCCGGGATGTCGTCTGGTCCCATGGATGCTGTTTTCTTAGCTTTGGAGAGTGAGTTTTTACCTGTGTGGCTGTGATTACCATAATTTGGTAATCATTTGGTATTGAAATGGGCCCTTTAGGGCCTGAGAGGGAGTGAAGTTAGCAATTAATCAATCTGCCAGGATATTGGCAATATCCTTGGAATCAGTATATTTAATGCCATTCTGATGTAGTTCATAGCAGATCTGAGCATTGCCATTTAGATTTTTGACATAACTATAGAATGCCTTGAGGTTGTCCTTGGAATGTTTGGCAATTTTATTTTCATAACTAGCTTTGGAGGATTTTATGAGGGATCTCAGCTTCTTACTGAGGCTGATAAGGGAGTTTTTTGCATCCTGGGATTTTCCTCTTTTCTGCAACAATTTCTTCCTTCTGTTGTATAGTTTTTTTTATGGCAGGGGACCACCAGATTGGGTTCCTTTTTTTGGAAGAGACCATCTCGGTTCTGTTCGGAATGGCATGATTCATGCACAAGTGGGTGTGCTCGTACAGTGCCTTAGTGTAGGATTTAGCAGTCAATCTTTCAGTTCCTGTCTGCATGGATGTCATGAAGTTTGTCACTTTTGACTTGAGTAGCATTAAGTTGGCTTTGGAGAAGATTTTTATGGAGGTTTCCCTAGTGGGGGGTGGGGGTGGGATGTGGACATCAAGGGTGATTAGCTTATGGTCAGACCTGACCAACGTGGGGGTGACCACAGGTGTGGAGCATCAATCTCCCATGTTGGTAATGACCAGGTTTAGGATATTTGAGCCCTTGGTGGGACTATGGATTAGTTGGTCCAGAGCACTGGAATTTATGAATTCCAAGAACTGTTGGGCAAAGGTGTTGGTACCAGAGTAGTTTTCCCAATTAATGGCAGGGTAGTTGAAATCACCCAGTATTAGGGTGTTTGGTTGTATCTTAATATTATCTAGTATGTTTAGAAAGATGTAGTGAGAATCTTGGGGCATGGTGGGGGAACTGTAGCAAGCTACAGTTTGGATTGCAGTCTTACCTAGTGTTGGTTGCACCTGTAGAATTTCAGATGCATTGTGTTGGACAACTAGCCTGGAGATATTTTGAGATGGTCTGTGTGGGGCATCTGTTTGAGGCTGGTAATCCTCTTTGTGAGGTATTTCTGTGGCCTTTCCAGTTGTTGTAGATGTTTTGTGAGGTACATACCAAAAGGGGCATTGTACTCTATAACAGATTTAATGAGTGATGAGTACAGGGGAACAATTACCTCTTTTTTTCCTGGATGAGAAACCTTTTGTGATGAGGTGTGCCACTTAGAAGGATTTCCTGACTACTGTGGCAATATGATTATCAAAGGAGAGACTACTGTCCACCTGTGTCCCAAGGTCTCTTATCACAATTTTGGTGTTAAGTAGACTACCACCTATGTGGTAGTTCATGGGTACAGAGTTTTTACCAAAAGGGATGACAATGCACTTTTTGGCATTGAGCTTGAGGCCATGGCTTTGACACCAGACATCTGTCTCTGTGAGGCCCTTTTGCAGGATGTCCACATCATTAGGAGTTTCAATTATGGCTCCTAGTTTTCAGTCATCTGTGAACTTCATTAGCCAAAGACCTTTTGTGTTAGCCTGTACTTCAGAGAAGTAGATACCAAACAGGAGAGGACCCAGGACTGAACCCTGTGGTACTCCACTTGTCACTGGTCTGAAGTTGGATTTGGAGTCTGCTACTTTCACAGTGTGGGTTCTGTCAGTGAGCCAGTTGGCAACCCATCTTGTAATATAGAGATTTATACTTAGTTTAGTGAGTTTATCTATAGTTCCAGAGTGGGGGATGGTGTTGAAAGCTTTGGCGAGATCTAGATAGGCTGTGCGAACCACCTTACCCTCATCTATGGCTTTGGTGACTGCTTCAAAGAAGTCTATCAGGTTTAGGAGACATGATCTGCCTTTTACAAAGCCGAACTGGGTGAGGTCCAGCGTTTGGAGATTACCAATGTCTTTGTTTATAAGTTCCATGAATATACGTTCCATGGCCTTAAAGACCAAGCTTGTCAGGCTAATGGGGCAGTAGTTTCTGGGGTCCATGGTGGATCCCCCTTTGTGGAGTGGGATAACTGTCACTGAGTATCATTCAGTGGGCATAAAGCCTGAGGTGAGGCTATGACTGAATATGGTACTTAGGTGGGGTGCCAGTTTGTTCTGTAGTTCATGTAGAATGCAGCCTGGGATGTTGTCAGGTCCCATGTATGCTGTATTATTGGAGAGTGTGTTTTTTACCTGTGCAGCCATAATTACAGGAATTTTGCATTCTTCCGGTATAGAGATGGGCCCCTTAGGGGGTGAGAGGGGGTAAAGTTAGCACTGAACCTATCTGCCAGGATGTTGGCAATATCAGTTGTTTCTGTATATTTAGTGCCATTGTGCTGTAACTCAGAGCAGATCTGAGTGTTGCCATTGAGATTCTTGACATAGCTATAGAATGCTTTGTGGTTGTCTTTAGAAACAGTGGCGATTTTGTTTTCTTAACTAGCTTTGGAGGATTTTATGAGGGATCACAGCTTCTTACCGAGGTTGACCAGGGAGTTCCTCCAATCATGGGATTTTACTCTTTTTTGCAGCAGTTTCTTTCTTCTGTTGTAGAGTTTGTTTATGGCAGGGGACCACCAGATTGGCTTCCTTTTTTGGAGGATAGCATCTTGGTTCTGTTAGGGATAGCATGATCCATGCACTCATGTAAGTGCTTATAAAGGGCATTTGTGTAGGATTCAGCAGTCGTACCTATATTGTCCATCTGCATGGGTGTCGTGAAGTTTGCCACTTCTGTCTTAAGAAGCATGAAGTTGGCTTTAGAGAAATTTTTACAGTGGTTTCCCTAATGAAGGTGGGGGCAGGATGTGGATGTGGATGTCTAGGGTGATTAGCTTGTAGTCAGATCTGACCAACTAGGAAATGACCTTTGGTGTGGAACACCAGTATCCCATGTTGGTAATGACCAGGTCTAGGATATTCCTGCCCCTGGTGGGGGTGTGGATAAGTTGATCCAAGGCATTGGGATTTATGAATTCCAGATAACGTTGAGCAAAAGAGTTGGTACATGAGTAGTTTTCCCAGTTAATGGTGGGGTAGTTGAAATCACCCATTATTAGGGTGTTAGGTTATGACCTAATATTTTCCAGTGTATCAAGAAATGAGGACTGGGAATCCTGGGGTTTGGTGGGGGATCTGTAGCAAGCTACAATTTAGATTGCGGTCTTTCCCAGCATTAGTTGCACTTGGATAATCTTGGATGCATTATGCTGAGCAACTAGCCTGGAGGTGTGGATATCCGGAATTGAATATGGACACGCCTCCGCCTTTAGTGTTTTGGTCCAGGTTAGGTGCCCGAATGGTGTGGTATGAATTATAGCCTGGTAATGCAGGGGTGCTCTCAGGAGCCTTGAACCAGGTCTCTGTCACTGCACAGATGTCGATGTTCTCCATTTTAAGGAGTGCCTCAAGTGAGTGCATTTTGAGGTTTAGACTTCTAGCATTGAGTAGCATTACCCTCAGATTTTGCTTGCTTATACCTGTTATGGTGGTGAATTTGTCATTTGAACCTTTCCTAAAAAAGACACTATAGGGGTGGCAAGAGCCTTAGCCAGTATCCAGAATCCCAAGGGGGACAGGTGCAGGCCATCTCTGGCAAAGCATCGTGGTCTGTCAATCATGTCATCCCAGACAGACAGGTACTGGATTCCCTTAGAATGACACCAGAAGCTTAGCCAATTTTTGAAGTCAATCATTTTGTCCTTGTACTGTGGTATAATTCTGGGTGATGGCAGGATGCAACTTAGGGCTAGGGTCATAACTGCTTGGGCTACAAGATCAGAGAGCTCCCCCATGTCTCTTTTCATGTATTCCAGGAAGGTACATCTCAGGTCATTCACACCAACATGGACAATGACAGAGTCATATTTGTACTTGTTGTGGAGTGACCTGAGTGTGTGCATTATGTGCCAGATCCTGGCACCTGACAGGCAGCTGACAGTAACTTTCTCCTTGTTTAGCCTGGTGAGTGGAACATTAGTGTGCCTGACTATAGAGTCACATATGACTAGAGTGTTGGGTACGTTGTTATGCCTTATGGGCTGTGGTTGAGTGGCACACTGAGGTTGTGGGCTATGTATCATTTGGGTTGTGTTGGGAGGGGTGGAGCTTGCTTGCATTTCTGCTTTGGAGGTCTCTGTTGCATGAGCAGATTTTTACTGAGGGCCTCCGTGAATGTAGGTGTGTGTTTTGTGTTTCTATGTGTGTGTTTTGGTGGTGTAGATTTTGAGGTACTATGTGATGAGTGTGGTGCAAGTGTTTACTCTCTCCTCTTGACTGTCTAGTCCAGTCTTGGGTGAAGAGAGCTTTGCTTCCAGTTTGGCTATATACGTGCATCTCTCACAGGCTGTAGTGTTGGATGGTAGGAGGAGAGGGTTGTCTGTGTACATGAGGCAATTGCTGCATTGCTCCAAGATGCACAGATTCATCAGGTAGGCAGGAGAAAACACCGGGAGCTGACCCACAGACATGCCTGGATAGGTGCTTATTTATTATGTACTAAAAACTGTTTTCCTCTAGACAAGTGAGAAAATTTGAGTGCTGTCGTAATTTGTAGCTTATTTAATGCTTACAATGAGTTCTGAACAAGCGCTGAGCTAAAATAAACAGATTTGAGTGCTAAAACTAAAAAAGTGGCTAGTTCTAAGGGAAAATTTGAAGAGCAGACTTTATGGCGCCGAGAATATTTTAACCCTAGCTAAGCGGCGATGCATAAAGTGTATTTTTTTAATATAACAGTAGCAAATGAGCAAATTGATTTAAACAAATTAACCAATTAACTAATAAAAAGCTAAAAACTGAGACCCCGTTCCAGCAGCCTTCAATCAGATAAGTTCTAACTGCACACTCCTGCCACTAGGGTGCAGGGGAACCTTCTCCAGAAAAAGATGGCCTGGATTAGTGCTCATGTTATAGAAACAAAGCTAGATTCAGCAGGTCTGAATCTAGTCTTGTGCTACAGCAAACAAAATGTACCAATTTCAGAAAGAAACAGTTCAAATAAGCAGGCACAATAAGCATTTAACCAGAAACTCCCAGCTCAGACGGGAGAATCTACCCTTTCCTCCCACAAGAGTGCAGACCACACCTTCTTAATGTAAAATAATTGGCCCTAAGCCCAAGTGCTTAAGCCAGAACTAATACACTTTTAGAATAATAGACACTAAGCCTTCAATCAGCAATAACCAACTTAGAAGGATGTAAGCTACCTGTTCTGCCACAGCAGTGAAGACCACATACCTTCTTAATGCAAAACAACTGGCCTGAAGCCCAAGTGTTTAAACCAAAGGCTTAGAATAACAGTTACAATTTAATCAGGCTACTAACAAGCAGTAATAAATGCAGCAGAATAAATGCAATTAAGTACTTTTAAGAACAGGCAGCAAAAGCAAAATAAAGTAATAAAGTAGGAAGAAACACAAATACAGTAAAAGCAGATGAATAAAGTTAAATTCTTTTTTTATAACAATAGAAAACAAGCAAACTGATTTAAACAAATTACCCAATTAACCAGTACAAAAGCTCAAAACTGACCCCTGTTCCAGCAGTCTTCAATCAGACAAATTCTAACAGCACACTCCTGCCACTAGGGTGCAGGGGAACCTTCTCCAGAAAAGATGGCCTGGATTAGTGCTCAAGTTATACAAACAAAGCTAGATTCAGCAGGCCTGAATATAGTCTTTGCTACAGCAAACAAGGTGCACCAATTTCAGAAAGAAACAGTTCAAACAAGCAGGCACAATAAGCCTTTAACCAGAAATTCCCAGCTCAGAAGGGCATAATCTAGCCTCTCCTCCCACAAGAGTGCAAACCTTCTTAACGTAAAATAACTGGCCTGAAGCCCAAGTGCTTAAACCAGAACTAATACACTTAGAATAACAGACACTGAGCCTTCAATCAGCAATTCCCAACTTAGAAGGATGGAAGCTAACTGTTCTGCAACAGCAGTGCAGACCACAAACCTTCTTAATGTAAAACAAATGGTTTGAAGTCCAAGTGCTTAAACCAACAGGCTTAGAATAACAGTTACAATTTAATCAGGCTACCACCAAGCAGTAATAAATGCAGCAGAATAAATACAATTGAGTACTTTTAAGAAGAGGCAAAACCAAAATAAGGTAATAAAGTAGGACGAAACACAAATACAGTAAAAGCAGATGAATAAAGTGCAATTTTTTTAGTAAAGTGCAAGGAGAGAGGAAGTGGGTTGGCCTTCTCAAATATCCTATCTGTATTAAGTATAGTGAACACTAGAGTGGGAGGGGTGTCCCAGATCAAATTTACAGTAGGGGCGGGCAACTGCAAAGCCACCAACTATAATAACACCACAAAAATAGGGTGGGACGGTGGGGAAAAAACTATTTCAGGACAGATGAGAGCCCAGTGTCAGGACAGATGACAACAGAAAGCAATGTAAGAAAATATATAAAATAATTCAGTCAGGCAAAAAAATATTTCAGTCAGGCAAAATTAAGTTAAACAATTAAATAGACAGAAAAATAAAATACAGTACTATCTTTAAAACTGCAAGTTTGTACTTAACTTCAGCTTCTAATTCAGTTGATTGTATACAGCCAAACCACTCAGATATTGAGCAGAAAATAAATTCCCAGCTATGTGGCTAACACTTAAAGCAGAAAGGAACCCTCTAGGCTAAGAGTTAAATATCAAATAACAAAGAGGTGAGAACAGCAATAACCCCCTCTAACTGCAGAGGGACAGACAGACCACAATATTCAGTGAAAATTAAATAGACAGAAAAACAGTTTTAAGACAGATGAGAACAGAAAGCAATGCCAGAAAATATATAAGATAACTCAGTCAGGCAAAAAAAAATCTTTCAGTCAGGCAAAATTAAGTTAAACAATTAAATAGACAGAAAAATATAAACACAGTACTATCTTTAAAACTGCAAGTTTGTACTTAACTTCAGCTTCTAATACAGTTGATTGTAGCCAGCCAAACCACTCAGATATTGAGCAGAAAATAAATATTACTATTATTATTATTATTATTATTATTATTATTAATCACAATTAGACATCTGAGATACCAACAGTCAGCAAAGTGGCTGTAGTTGATTAACTTAGCCCTGCTGTTGTTTGATCATTGTTATACGTAGTCCATGATCTGGTGTGACAGGAGTTGTGTCACACAATGTATTGCATTTTCAAAAATCAGTGCAAAACTAGTATTTCTGCAGCTTATGTTTTTGTAAGTATGGGAAGCAGGTTGCAGTATATTTAAAAATAACAAGTTGACCATAATTTCTTTCATTTTCCATCACAAGCACTAAGACTGCACATGTTAAGCAGCTACCTTTGGTAGCCTGGAGGGAGCCGAATGTGTATGAAAGTAAATGAATATTGACACAGTGAGTAGTGTTGCCATCTAACAGTGGATATCTCTGATTGATTTCTTGCCTGTGGGTTCTTTTGTTTGGAATCTTCATTCCTTTCCTGTCTTTGAGTGGGTTTATCCATGTGTGCTGGTTTCTTCCAGTTCAAAAGATATGATGTAGGTGAACTGGCATTCCTCCATTTTGACAGTAGGTAACTGTGCTGTGTGAGTGTGAGTGTTTTGCATGTGTTTGTGCTTCCTGTGATGGACCAGCCCTGTCAGAACCATTGTTGCTGTGTTTGTGTGTGTGTGTGTGTGTGTGTGTGTGTGTGTGTGTGTGTGTGTGTGTGAGTGTGTGTGTGTGTGTGTGTGTGTGTGTGTGTGTGTGCGCGTGTGTGTGTGTGCGTGTGTGTGTGTTGTGTTATGTGTGTGTGTTTATGTGTGCATGTTTAAAATTAGTGCATTTTCTGATGGACTTGGCTTGTCAGGGCTAGTGTAAGTCTGTGCATGTTTATGTGAAAAAATCAGGGCATTTTTTGATAGACTTGGCTTTGGTGGGTAATATTAGCTTATGTGCACATATATGGAAAAAAAACAATATCACCAGTTTTTATCTGTGGGCACACAATATTGCTGAACACATACATCTCTCTTCTGGGTAGCATCAAAATTAGTTGGCAAGTCATTATCTTTCAAAAAAAAATACTTAAAATGAATCACAGAATAACCAGACACTTGGAGCTTCTGGGTGCCTGGCAGCCCCTGCACCCCATACTGTATGAAGGGACTGTGATACTCCATTTCCTTGAATCTCACCTTGTCTAAAACTCACCCTGTTCAGAAGTATAAACATAAAGTCACTGTAGCTTGTTTGTAGGGTCATGGATAGTGTGGTTATTACTTCTTAATTTTCCTTACACTTAAACATCAGAAGGCCACAATAGCTTGTGTGGGTGTTGTGGACAGTGTTGCCATTATTACTTTAACTTTTTCCTTACAGACCTCAGAGGGTATGCACATAAGGTTTATTTTGAGGCTGGGGAGGCTGTGACCATTATTTTTTTTTAACTTTCCTTAAAGATATGTACAGAAGGTCAGTAGAGCTTATCTATGAGCATAATACAATTTTGCAATAACAAGTTAGAATGTATTATTGTGACTAGTAATGTTTCACTCTCCTCACATTTAAACATCTGATACGTATACACGTAACCATCTCTTGGTGGTAGTGAGAAGCAACCATACTATTTATATATACCAGACAGCAACAGCTTGAAATATGTTACTGTGCTCTATCTGTTCTTACAGTTTCATCCCAGTCTGATATAACAGTGAGACAGAAGGTGGTAATCTTTGGGGGAGCAGGGGTGAGGAGGCATGCTGTGTATGTCTTTGTCAGCAGCCACTTAAAATATATGACTGTTGCCATTTGTACCTTCATCCTAATCTTTCACAAGAAGGGTAAACAGAAGGTGGCTATCTTTTTGGGATGGTTAGGGAGGCAGACACTATTCCCACGTATGATTTGTGTATCCTCACAAGCATTTATCTTCTCAGTTTATTGCAAAATATCATTTTGTCAGATACAACGCATTTATTCCTTAAAAGAAAAAATAAAACCGGATTTCTTGCCATATACATGTTTTTGTTCAGGCCATCATTGGACAAAAAAATTGGAAAAAAACTCTAAAATGGATGCCAGAGCATCTATAAACCCATGGCTTCTTGAGGCATAGATGACCAGACCCCCTGTTTAATTTAATCCTTTATTCCAAAGTTATTATGGAGTACTCCTGGCCATTTAGAGTTTGTTGAAAAAATACAGGAACAGTCAAAGTTGAAGTATACGACCAACTTATTTGGGATTTTTGGTCAAGCCATCATTGGATCAAAAGCTTGTAAAAACACTAAAATGTAGATCAGAAGATCAAGAAACCAATGGCTTCTTGGTGTATATTGCCTCTCAGACCCCTGTCTTAATTCAAGTGTTTACTTCACACATACTACAGTGCAATCTTGCACAGTTAAGGTTGTTGAAAGGATGCAGGAAACAATGTGTAAAAAAAGGTAAGGAACAAGTAATGAGGATAGTGTTATGAGGCTGGGATCAGCGAAACCAGGGTTCACTTGGGGATATGTGTGGGAGGTGTAATGGCTGTGGGTGAGGTACCATGGATCCATTCAGCTTGGGGGTGATGTTATCTAAGGCCAGTCCTACACATACGTACATACACACACACACACACACACACAATAATGCAAACATATGCAACCAATTCTGGCAACATGCTCTCTGTTACTATACAATCTTTCAATAAGCCATCCAAAATATTAAATTACAGTAGCTTATAGCCAAACAGCCTCTTTGCGAAGTGCAGATGAAAACAGTTACACTAATGCTGTGAGGTTACCTTTACAAACTAATAAATGAGACATCAGCCAGAAGCTTTTACAATTGAATAATTGTAGATGCTTTATTTAATAGAAAATCCAGACAAAATATAGAAAAGACCTAGAAAATATGCAAGCCATCAATTTATTACACAGGGAAGAACTAAAGTAAATATTTTAAATGGCGTGTTTATAGTAGAATAACTCTAAATGCATCAAAGATGGCCTTTCTTGCCACCTTTTAGAGAAAAATGTAGCTTGACTACCCCTAAGTCAGTAAAAATATTCAGCAGCTACAGGTGACACATAGGCAGTTTATTATTTTTTAGCATACCTACATCTATGAAAACAGCCTGAATTTTCTCTTTTCAGCAAACCAGTCTGCTACTGCCAGGTTTAAAGAGAGGTCAAGTGCATAATGGAAAACAGAGTAGAAAATACAAAAGTCCTGCTTCAGCTTTCTCTGCAAGTTAAATATTTTCCAAATCCAAACAGATGTCCAAACATAAAGGAAACAGCACTAGTTCCAGCTCACTTCTCCTGGGAGGTTAGTGTTGTTTAAGCCATTTTTTCTGACTTTTCAAGTTAAGGGTTTCCCTAATGCAAGCCCAAGTCCACACAGAAAGAAAAAAAAAACAGCAGTTCTCACTCAGTGATGCTGGAAGATTAGTGTCATTCAAATCAGAATTTTTCTCTCTTTTAAATCAAGCCGCTTAGGATATACAGGGAGTTCCATTTCAACATGACATAATGTGAGCCAATGAATATGAAACAGTTCCATGTTACTAGACAGAGCTGCATAATTATATTACTAAAAAAAAAAAAAAAAAAAGGAGCTGTAATTTTCTAATAAAATACACAACAATCAATATGTCTGTATTTAAGAAAGTGTAAAACTTCTGGCAACAATCCATTGGAATAAATTAATAAAATTCAACTTGTAAGACACTGACAACACCCATCTCTTACAAAAAAATGAGTAGAATTCAGCTTGCAAGACAGTGACTCTGAAATGGCTGTGCAAGCCTGTATTTCATGCCTGAATGTAGGAGATATTGGAGATACTCACAGTCCCAGGCTTCACAGATATGTAAAGGGAATCTGTGAATTACACAATTATGCCTATATTTAAATAAACAAAGTGCAAAATAGTAGCACCGATTTTCAAACTTCTCAGGGAAGCACTGGAATACCCAGTATATCTTTACATATCTGAATCAGCATAAAGTAACAAGAAATGAGTCTGGTTATTTGTGGAAGAATCCATATGTACATAATGTCTCCCATGCTGTCATCTGTTTTTGGCAAATGGTGGGAAGCATGGATCTGCATGGATCTTTTGAGACTTTCTATGAGATCTTGTTCTGGGTTTGGCTCCTTACTGGTGACCCCCATCTTACCCAAACTGGTTTAAATTTTTTTTATTCACTCTGAAGAAGTCTTTATATGGAAATCCTGCTATGGCGTTTATAAGGTTAACTGAAAACAAAGGTTCTGATGAAGTCTTACTGAAAGATGTCGCAAGACAAACATGCTTAACTGTATTTTTATTTTTAATTATTAAAGTGATTATTTCCTGCATATTGGGACTTGCTTTACTGGTGCGGATACTTTGTTTTTAGTTTTACCTGTTTAAAGCCAGTGTGGGTAAGGTGTGGCAGTTTAGTGTTTCTTGCTTTTATAAGGTTGGAAAAGGAGAACATAGGAAAGCTGGAAATAGAGGAGAAAGCAGACAAGGGAAATACAAAAGGAAATCATTGAGATGATTGTGCAGGAGGAAGAAGATAGGTGTGTTTTGTTTCTGTTGGGAATAGACCATGATTTCTCAATTTTTTAAAATAAAGAAAGCTGGGGAAGGAAGAAGGGTAGAGTGTGCTGGAGAGAGGATTAGAGATGATTAATGAATTTTTGACATGAAACATAAATGGCAGACAAGACATGAAGAAATGCTATGGTGGGTTGACAGTAGAATTGGGAGATGAGACATACAGATGGCAGAAAGGCACAAAAGTGGACCCAGAGGAGGTCTAAGGATAGGTTTTCACCCCAGACCACATGACCTCAAACATCCCCCACCCTGATGTACCTGGTGGGGGTAACGAAAACAGAGTGGATGGTCTAGCCCTCCAGTGCCTCAATGGTTGGACCCAACGAGATCAGTGAGTCTTTTCTCACTGAATGAGAAGTTGGTATGAGAGTCAATACCTTTCTATGGCTGTCTGTACCACAACCTCTACCAGGTCTTGAAGTCTATGGTGCTGGCTTACCAGGCTGCCATACACTGGGGACCTATAGGGGTGAAGCTATCTCCCCCACCCTGTGAAGTGGTCCTCATTTCAGTAGGGGGAATTGGTGATCATTTCCTCATCTGGTAGGCTTGAGGCTGAGCTGCCCTAGAAGCTGTTGGATCTGCAGAAAACAGAACATAAAAGGGAAAGTAAAATAAATAAATAAATCAAAAGGAAAGGCAAACAACAGAGGGCGATGGAGACAACTGATGAACTCATAGCTATTAAGTACTGCTCTTATTTCAATGACATGAAAAGGGTTAGAAGGAATAGTTTTTTGCTAAATACGAAATAGTCATTAAGCAGGTTTCCATATGTTGCTATTAGTAATGCAGTGATTAAATACTGAGAGGTTCAAGTGTACTTTATTTGATATTACGACATTTGCTGTAATATGACTAAGAGTATTTATTTATTTAATGCAATGCCATAAGCAAGCTACAGTTAAGTGGTGCAACAGTAGTACTTGGAATAACTGATTTAGGGTCAAGTATGCTTTCACTTCCAAACTAATTATTACTGACACACTACATATCCTTCCACTTGGCTAATTTTGAATGATAAATTCACATAAATATCAATAAATATATGTACTGATGATACTGCAACTGTGACATCCTGACAAGTTGAATGTTTTACTTAGTTATGCAATGCCATTTTATTTTTTATGTTACACACACACATACTGTATATCTATCTATATATATATATATATATATATATATATATATATATATATATATATATATAAGACATCATGACACCAGCTGGGCAACTCTCCTCTGAAAATGTTTACCATTGTAGCCAGCCTCCTCAGGTGTTATGGAGATATGAGAGAAAAAAGGAGAAAAGGGGGAGTGACTTACTGATCTTGAATGTGTGTGGACTGTGCCTTAAAGGACTGCTATTGATCATATTTCTGCTATGTTTGCTAATACAGCTTAAGGTACGCCAACATCTTCCCTCCTTTTTATACTTCACTGTATGATGTACTAGATTATTTGTTTGGAAATGCAGCATGTTATTCAGTACATGTATAAAGAGTGGTCCATAATGGAATAGTTATTTTAAAATTATGGCTGTAAAATTGAGAAGCTATCCATCCTGCAAAAACGTAATGTTCATTATGCCTTTGTTACCAGGCAAGAATGCTGTGCAACTTTAAATTGTTACAGTTGGTGTTGAACACTCCTGAGCTGATACATTCAGAAGCACCAAATACCTTTGCTGTGAGGAGGGGGACGATCTATTCATCTATCTATTGGTAAACAGTTTGCTACCATGACAACTTTGGCTGATAGTCAGTTTTGGGAAATCCAGCATCCTACAGGTATTGCTTTGGCTGCAAACTACTTTCAAGTATGCATGGTAAGTTGTGCAAAATGATTGCCATTAATGTTCAACTCTTAATACATGTTTTTACCATTGCCACTACATCTATGGTATTGCAATGACATCATTATTATTTTTTATGCCACTCATCATGGCCTAAAGCATTGCAGTTTGCATTAATACAAATCTAATCAACATTATCAACATTATGTAGTGCAATAAGTTTCTCCAGGACTCCTCCCACACCACCCACTCCCATGCTAGTTGTAGTGCCTCTGTATGTAGCCATTGCTGAACTTCAGGAAAGTTCTAGAAATCCCTAAATACATTATCAATATCAGTCTAAATGGTAATAAAACATATAGCTAATGCATTTTAAAGTACATTTCTGAATAAAACTTTGAACAAAGTGAAATATGAAACTTTAATATACTGCAAGTAATACTGACAGTATGTTAAAACAGTCTGAATTAACTGAAATGCATAAAAAACAGCAAATGAAATTTCCCCAGCAAGTAATTGAAATATAACTGTGATATGGCAACATTATCAAACTTTGACGTCATCAATGAACTTGAACAAGTGTATTTGACACAGTCATATAATTTTAGTAGTTTACCTAATCTATAAAGACTTATTGCTGCACAACTCCCATGAATTTAATTGCGTGATGTTTTGGTTGACATCAGTTTAGTCAATAAAATTTGGTCGACTAAACAGGTTTATTTAGATTTATTTATTTGTCTTTGTTTACTGGGAAAGTCTGACTGGGTAGACTGGGGAGAAAAACTCCATTAGCTTACATTGCATTATACTAAGTTCCAGTCAAACACAGAGTAGTTGCATTTCTATTTACATTTATAGACAAATAGTAGTTACATTTATACATATACATTCTAAGATTTTACAGAGGTGGAAGTTACTAAAGAGAAAGCACATGTGCAACTTAATGGACTGTACAGGCAGTAGTTGTGGTCAACAGGTTCCAGGATTGCACATTTCTCAGCGTTGGGGAATATACCCTTTCCCCAGTATTATACAATCACAGAGTTGGTATTTATAATTAGCAGAGGTGATGGTAGGGGGAGTCCCTCTGCAAAAAAAATATATATATATGTCTTAGTGTTGTTTCTGTTTTACTTTTGCATGAGACAAAGTTATTGCTCACAGCATGTGTAGCAACATGTCAAGGTTTATGTGGCTGAATTTCTGAACATCAACATTTGAGTCTTTCTATTATATTCAGTAGACCCATATCTATATATCTATCTATCTATCTATCTATCTATCTATCTATCTAATAATCTATCAGTCTATATATCTATATGGTTATCTATCTATCATTCACACACACACATACGCACACACACACACACACACACACACACACACACACACACACACACACACACACACACACACAGACACACACGTATTAGGCTAAATATGTCCATAGATATCAATATTTATAATTGTATTACAATAAAACTCAATGGAGAATTAAAAAATCAAACAAATCTCAAATAATCCTACAAAAGCAACCATGGAAGGAGTCCCAGACACAAATGTAACTACTGAGTGCGTTCGTTCTTTTTATTCTACAGTCCTTCATCAGAGCTGAATGAAGAGTTGACCTGATGAAGTTTGGTTGAATAAAAAGAACAAAAGTGGTTAGTAATTAAAACCTATGTCTGGGGCTCCTTCCATGCCTGCTTTTGTAGGATTGTTCAAGGTTTATATAATTGTATTATATTGCAAATAGATTACTTGGTATAGAACTCTGGCCTTCACTCCTTCAGTTCTGTACCTCTGAAACCCACCCAGCCAGTTGGTAGTTTTTCTACTTCTGCAGGCCATTTATACCTGTGCCTGCACAGTTATCCTGACTAGGGGATCAGTGTCATTGCAGACAGGTAATCCCACACCTTCTGCCAAAATCTGTCTTTTTCCAGGTTCCCCCAGGATAGGTTTGTTCCATCTTCTGCAGATATGACTCTTGTATCAGGCAGAGTAAAATCTAGGTCTCTTTCTCAGACCATCTTGTGCCATGATTCTATACTCTAACCAATCCCATGCCTTATGATCCAGGTTCAGAACATGAACTGCGCTTTTGATACTTTTTAATTAATTAACAAGTATGTAGTTGAGACTACTAGGGTGTGAACCACACTCATTGGGTTGTGACATCACTCTGTCAGCCTATATACCCTGCTAGGGTTAACACTTTTTTAAATGTTCAAAGTGGGACATTTTTTATATAAACATTTTGCAGAGCATGCCATATCTACAACCACTGCAAAGGACTGCACTTCAATATATTTTCAAAAGCAAAATCTAAACTTTGTAAAAATGTATTGCATCATATTGCTTTGTATAAATTCAGGTGCAGAAAAACTCTTTTCTGCAACAGAACAAGGAAGGTTATATAATACATTTTGTATGACATTCTCTGGGCATTTACCATTTCTCAACTTTATTCAGAATGCAACTGCCCAAATAGGGACTGTCCTATGTAAAGAAGGACAGATGGTTCCCTTATAGTCTGAGCAAGTGAGGGCTGGGTGCAGACAGATATAGGATTGTATAGACTTCATGCACAAGCACCACTATTTAATTGATCAGCTGGGGCTCACACAGTGCTCGTGGACATGCTTAACAAAGCACAGCTTATGCACTGGCATATGAAGGCAGCTGTATCAATGATAACACTTACACGTGTGGTTTAGCTCAGTTGACAGAGCCACGCACAGCAGCTAATCCTCATCTGTATAAGAACTTCCTACTTCTACACAAACTTATGCCAGTCTTTTACAGTACACCATTTTAAAAGTCTATGCCTCACATTTATGTGAAAGTGAAGGGAAAGCATGAATTAACTAAAAAGGTTTATAAATCACAGAAATAGCTGAAAATTACTGAGAAAGACAGTTATCAGTATGCAGACATTTGGAGTGTATAATGTACCATATTCAGTGCTTACCCGCATTACTATTTCACCTGTAAAGTGGCTTAATGCAGATACTGTTTTCTAGCAATAGAACTTATTAGGACCATACTGCAGACTGCCTTCCTGAAACTAAGGAATGTAATGAATAGCAACTTAATTGATGAGGGCTTTACTATACCCTTACAGCAAACCCTTACATGTTACTATAGACAGTGTCACACATACTGCAGCTGAGTAAAGCACAATAATGACATTAGTGCTAAGGAAATACAAATTCATGACTCATCTCTTTAACCCTGTTCAAGCATGACCAGGACCAGTAGATGAGAAATCAGAAGTTTCACCACTGGTCTGTCCTCTATGCCTCTAATGGATATATGCAACCTGGACCATGCATGCCATAGCTTACACATACCTCTAAAACGAACCTCTAGGGCATCAAACATGTTGAATACATTTGAAAAACATGACTGGGCTTACGAAGGCCTTTGTGGTCATTAGCCTAGTATACAGTTATGAAACTATCAAGCTGTGAACTGTGATTTTGATACTTTTAATGAATGCATGACATGCATGACCCAGAGCTGATTTAAATTACAGAGATGAGTATTTTATATTGCTAACATGTATTTGCAGGTTAGAAAATGTTGCAGCAGCATGGAGCAAGAGAAAGGAGACCAAATGTCAGATGTGAGGAGAGTCAAATCCTCATGGATGCACCGAGAACATACAGGAAACATATGCAAAATGCCATATTGGAAAAGGGGCACTAAAACAGACAGAGAACTAACATGCAATATCAAGTACAGGCTAACATAAATGCTGTAGGGGAGATGGAATAGCACCTCATCTTGGCACAGTACAGGAAAAGGGCTAATGACATAGTGGGACATGCCAGGACAAAGGCTAGACACAATGCAATTGTCCATAGCAGCAATGGACCTTCCACACTTCAACCTTTAACATAGAATGAGAAGTACTTTCTGTTAACAAGGGGTCATGACTTTGATACAGATGAGGAAGCTGCAGGAATTATCCAAGGTGGTGCTGATACCAATACCTATAACATCCACAGTCAGGCACTGTGGAAGGTCATTTTGTTGTTATTACTAATTTCTGGTTAGAAGTGCTTAGCATAATGCCTGCCTACATGTAACTTTTACATGTTTCCTCAGCAGGTACTCCCTCAAATTTGGTATAGCATAAACTATACAGACACTACATGGTAAGTGTGGATGGACATAATACTTTTCAGAAGAAATTTGATTTAACTGTCACATTGCTGTGCTGTAACACAGCAGACTGATGATGACAGCACAATTTTGTCGATAATGATGCCATAACTCTCATTCTCATGACAGAGTCTTAGGTCAGTGTCACACAGTTGCAAAGCGTATCAGCAGGGTCCTCTACATACACCAGATGGATAACTCCAAAGGAGTGACATCGGATCACGTACTCAACATAATGAGAAAATGATATTGCAACAAGGGGGTTACACCAAGTAGCTCAACAACTACTTCCTGTGCATAGCCTTGAGGCAAAGAGTACCCTTTTAGAGAGTAGTACCCACTGTCACATCTGTATATTGGAGTGCCAAGTGAAGAAATATATCACAGCTAGCTCCAAAAACATGCAAGGCCTTAGCTGCCCATCAACAGATGTACTGTGACATAGTCCAGTTCCAGGCTAATGTAACTGAGATTCAGGTATAAATGGTTGGAGTGCACTGGGGTATACCTGAGGAAATTCACCAGTACATGAGAATGGTGGCAGCCAGGAGCAAAGCCACAATGATCCTCATGTGCAGCATGGTTGCACACACAGCTTCAGTGTTAGCATCCATGCATGCACTAATAAGGGCTTACCAATCGCACACAGATGGACATAGATGATGTAGTGCCAGCATGTGGGAGGTTGAGTAGGCCATACACCATATACCACATGTATCCTAGGAAAGTGTGGCAGGCATTCATGGAGATTTTGTATTGATGAAGGCAGTCAGTCCTCATTAGACTTCCACAATGTGTGGTTGAGAGTCTCAGTCACACCACTGTTAGGTCAATATCAAGAGATTTTCTTGTATTAAGCAGATCCCAACATCAGAATAACACAGTATCAAGCTCACATGCTAGCACTGTCTCATAATCTCTGGGACTATCACCCATGCTAGGGGTTTCAGTGTTCCATCTCTGGGGCCATCACCTATGTTATCTTTAGGGGTGTTTGTGTATAACACCTAGCAAATCTAAGTTAACTTTTGTTCATCTGTAAAAAAGTCAGTACTCACCCAGAACTAAATCTGCTGTCAAAGTAAATGCTGCTGTCGTACCTTTTACCTGAAAAACAGTAAATAGACTGCAGTAAAAACAAAAACTCAAAGAAAGATTCCATTATTGAAAATCAACATTTTTTTTCTATCAATAAATACATTCAAGCATAGTGCATAACAGTGCAATAAAAATAACAGTATATTCTTAAACATGTTTCATAACACCTGATATTCTACACTTCAGCCAAACTCTGCCAGTATACTTAGCACTTGTGTCACTGACCCCCTCAACACTGTATAAATGATAATAGCTAATATCTTATGAAAACAAGCTTTTGGGTATGGTATAAGGAGAAATGGCTGATGTTCAGTGTAAGTTCACCACTCAGCATAACCCACAAGAAACATTCATCATAGCACACAAGTAACACTGCATTATTCAAGTATTATATGTATGACTGATCACTGTTACACAATGAATGCCAGGACTATGGACTAGATGCCTGCTCTTTGCATGTGCAGCCATGTATAATCCATGAACTTGCTGGAGGGGGTGCCGTGCTTCTGTCATCAGCTGGCCACTATCCCTATTGTCACTGGTGGGAGAAATAATAGACGGAGCTGCACTATTACCATCAATGACTGGCTGTGTCAGTTGTGCAACAGGCTGACACATGATCATATTGTGGAGAATGCAGCAAGCACTAAACATCCTGCATGCAGTAGCAGGGTCCTACTGATGGCTCCACCAAGTTCTTCAGAAAATGAAAATGGGCTTTGATCTGGCCAGTTACTGTCCATGTCTGGGACAAGGCAATGTTAAAGCACATTATAGCAGCTCCCTGTGGGTTACACACTGGTGTCGTTAGTCAGTCAGGCTTGAGGGGGTACATGAATAATGGTAAAACATCATTCCCTTTTATACATTCTATTAATGGATCAAACAATTAAATAAATAATCAATCAATTAAACAATGTTCTTTTAATATGACAAAAAATGAATGGTGTGCTTTGAAAAAAATGATAAATAGAAATGACCTGATTATTAAACCTTCAGACAAAGGTAATAAAATTGTATACCCAATATTATCATATGTGTATGCAACATTTTAATGATAACGTAACTTACCAGATTTGTGAATATAGGGAGTATTTATATGCTATGAAACAATTCACTGTTCTTATTGAAAAAGGTGTACGTTTAGGTTATTTTTGTAAAAAATATCTAGATATTAAATTTTGTACAGATAATTGTCAAGGGACTACTTTTTATTGTCTTCCTAAATTGCACAAAAATTTACATGACCCTCCGGGTCGTCCTCTTGTGGCAGCTACTAATTATTTTTTACAAAATATTGGGGAAGTGATACATAGATATTTGTTATCTTATGTAGAAAAAATTAAAATCTTATATTAAGAATTCTTTTGATTTTATTGATAAGATCTCAGATGTGTCCTGGACCCATGATATGTATTGGGTAAGCTTAGATGTTGTGAGCCTATATACAAATATTAATCATAAGGATGGTATGCAGGCATTACATCACTTTTTGGGTGATAGTCCAATTTCTCATTATATCTTGGATTTAACTATTTTTTGTCTATCTAATAATTTTATTAGTTTTAATGAAACCATTTATCATCAATTGAAAGGCACTGCCATGGGGGCGCCCTTTGCCCCCATGTATGCTAATTTGTTTATGGCTATGTTTGAGCTAGAATATATCTACGCTAACAGTTTTGTACAGAATCATGTGTTGTTGTATTTTCGTTACATTGATGATTTGATTTTTTTATGTCAAGGGGGTTGTGACTTGGTATCTAATTTTGTTTCTTATTTAAATCACAATAGATATAATATTAAATTTGATGGTCTACAGGTTGGTGTAAAAGTTAATTTTTTAGATATTACTTTGATAGGAAAAGAAGATGGTTATATTTTTACTACGGTTCATCAGAAATTTTCTGATGGCAATCAATATTTGTTTGGTACTAGTTGTCATCCACCACATACTATTAAATCTTTGCCTTATGGATAAATAATTAGACTGTCCAGGCTGTGTAATGATTGTTTAGATCTAGAAAGACAAGTTAATAAATTAATTTATGTATTTTTACACAGGGGTTACACTATGCAGTCTATTAGTGAATCAATCAATAAGTCGATTACAGGTAAGGAAGGATATAATAGGTCAGTTAAAAAATCGCGACAAAATAATAAAACAGGACAATGTCTATTTTGTTACAACTTATAATTTACTGAGTGAAAAAATTTGGGATTTAGTAAGATATTATTGGAAATTTATATTACAAGATAAATCGTTATGTAAATTGTTTCCTGTGGTTCCTTATATAGCTTATAAAAGAGGACAAAATGTGGGCGATAAATTGATTAGGGCATATTATATATGCCCTACTAATAAATTAATGCTTTCATTGTCCACTTTTGGAACTATACCTTGTCACTCTTGTAATGTATGTCCCCTTATTAAGTTATATTTTAATAAAATAAATAACAAAATATTTAATCTATATAGATGTTTTTCTTGTTATACTGAAGGTGTTATTTATTGCCTTAAATGCCCATGTGATCTCTTTTATATTGGTGAAACTAAAAGAAAATTCAGAGTTAGATTGCAGGAGCATGTTCGTGATATTAAAAGGGGAGCATTAGAAAGTCCTATTGCTTCACATTTTTTAGAAAAACATGATAGGAATGCTGATTTATTACAAGCAACTATTTTAGAACAAATTTTTGTGAAAAAGGTGATGATAAACTATTAAAAAAGATGTTCCCCGGGATTCATGAAGCTCGGCGCAAGGCCGGCGTAAGGCCTGCGCCGGCGGTGCATGGAATAGCCGGCGCAGTAGCGCCATATACATATTAATGAGAGTGCACCGGAATCACAGACACGTGCGTAGTGTACGTGAGCGAGCCCAGGTAGGATGCATCTGGAGGCGTGTCTAAGCCGGCATGAGGTGAGCAACCTAATGTGCTGACAGCCACGGTCCGCCCACAATAGTAATGGCAGCAGCCAGGTCCTGTGCAGAATGAAACGCACGTACAGTATGCAACATAGTCCCCGTCCCAAATTAACGGAGAAGCAAATAGAAGCCACGAATGCATAAGTGTACCCGTCCAAGGAGCAAAGGATACGCATAAGACCGCGTTCGTCCCGCAATGCACCGTCAGTGTTTACACTCAGAGAAGGTGTACAGCCGCATGTCAGCGCGCCGCACCGACATAGGAGCAGCGACTAAGGTCACCACCTGTCCCACTTTGGTTGTGGCAGTCTCTCCATGGCCAGTTGTGTCCCGAAAAACGTATTAGAAATGGCTGATGTGCTACGATTGTAGGACACAATGATATCCCGTATTTAATGTAATGGTAGCATGAATTGGTTATTTCTGTAACAGAAATACCTAAATGACACAAGAAACAGAATAAGCAAGCAAATTGCCACAACAATAAGCTTATTATTTAGGCAAACAAGTGAAGTTCTATGCTATATAGTGACCGTTTGTATGTGTCTGCCTGTAAAGTCAGATGTGAGTCCCGGAAATATCCCAGATCGGAAACTGTAAAAGGTGGAAACCCCAGTAGCGACATGGCCATGGTCACCAGGGTTACCTGCTGTCCGAATGTGCCATGGACAGTCCCTGATTGGACAGTTGTGTCCCTGCAACAATTGTAAAAATGGAAAATGACCTCTGATCCCCTGTCAAGAAAATTCACGCAATATACATGTAATAGTAGCATAAAACATATACATCACTATATGAAACACAGACATGGCATAAGAACATAAATAAGGAACCCAAATGCTTACAGAATAAGCTTATAGTATGGCAAACAAGTGAAGTTCTGTCAACTGCACTAGCCGTGGGTATGTGTAGTCCTGCAAATTCCGAAGTTTCCACATAACATGCCCCACTATGGGCATTGGAAAAGGTGCCAACCATAATGGTCACAAGCAGTAGTGACAGTACATAGCCGGGTAGCTGTGCTGACATAACAACAGTAAGGAAGCAAGATACCTCAAACACAGGCAAACATGTGCATAGCAACATATCCCACACCCAGCAACGTCTCTGTTGCATACACTGGATGGGAAGTGTAATATCCAGAATCAGAACCCATGCATTCGGATGTACTACACAATAGCATCATTGTACATGTCAGTCCCACCCATGTATACCTCTGCACCCAAACCTGCTAGCATCCGTGTGCAGCTATACAACCACACACAATGTGCATACCTGAACTGTGGTAAGATGTTTGTGTTAGGCAATGCCACGCTGGCAAATCATTACCCACATGTCACCAACCCACCACAGGTACAGATATGTAAATGGCTGCATGTGAATGTGTCAGCAGAATGTGTACATCCCGCATGTAGTATGTACCCGTCCAAACCATCTAGGTTTGCATACGACACGGTGCACATAACTGTACACATGTGGACAAGTCGGTCGTTGGACCACCGCATCGATGATTATCTATGCAGTGAAGTCGATCACATATAGCGGAACAGGTGCCTACCAAACAGGACGTCCTAACAGGGTGCTACAGGCAAAGAAGGAAGCTGGGACATCACATGTGGAGATTAGCGTAGCTGG
>NC_056727.1:496440568-496540568 GCF_019279795.1 Protopterus annectens
AAAAACCGGGGTTTTTCCCCCGGGGGACCCAAAAAATTAATGGCGATAAAACTCCATAATAGCAAACCTGGTGGAATCACACAGCCGTAGTAGGGCATGACACAGGACATACAGATGGAAACAACAGTAGATACACCCCGTAGACATCCATCCTGCCGCGCGAATCCCAGCGTACACAGCAGCCAAGGTGCTATCAAGTATGTGGGGATCACCCGCCCACTCTGCGGAACATACGCGACCTGTGGAACACATATTAATGGCACACCAACAACGTCAACTAGGAAGGTCATACTATCGCTAAAATATGGCGTTCCCACACATAAACAACATACTGTCATGAATAAATAGGTTCTACATGTACCGGCTGTGTTATACTGACAATACAGTGGCGGATAGTTCACAATGGTACCTCTGAGGATTATCTAAAGCAGTTGCCAACCTGCAGGACTACAGTAACACCATATGGGTCAATTGTGGAAGGACACGGGTTACGTAGCACTACATAATATGGGTAGGCGGACAGACATCCGGGAATGGGGAACATACGGCGGCAGTCAAACCCACTGGCTGAATGGACACAGTCCAACATGTTCTAAACTTTACATATGCACATCGGTGTCCATTGCAGGACCCAAAAATTACTCCTTAAGTAAGTGTGGGCAACATAGTGTGAACCGAAGAGGTGACAGCCGTGACTACGCACAGGTAGATATATGCACCACAAGCGTCTTCAAGGGTGATGACAGCCGTCCATGAAATGCAGGACATATGAATAGGACTCCCCAGGCTGCTGCGTCCATACACGTACGTTCACATCCCATTTACGCACACATGAAGGGTGTGCAAGGGGTACTGTCGAGGGTTGCAGACATGGGATCGTGGGTATGCAAATATGGGTGTCGGTGTGGATTGGCAGATGATTCGTGGTCCCGCCTGCAGCGGACGTGGCCATGGCATATGTGTTACTCCGCAATACTAATACCGATCATCCACCGGAAATGGAGAATGCAGCTGTGAAATGTTGACAGCCCGATACTAGTGTCCAGTAGGCAGTTCCCATGGATGGACAAACGTACGGCGAAGATGGCACCCATAGCTGCAAACCTGGGGGAATCCCACAGCTGTTGCAAGGCATAACCCAGGGAATACAGATACGGTCTACAGTACACACTCCCCATTCAAAGCAAGACCGCTGGGCAGATACCGCGTACACAACACTCAATGTGCCAGCACATGTATGGGGATCACACGCCCATACAGTGGAACAGATGGGTCACCTGTGTAAAGATACCAATCACACAATCTCCACGGCTGCTGGGAATGACATTCGCTGGTCAAACTAAGGCGATGCCACCAAAGAAACACATCCTTCGCTCAATTAATAGGATTGATGTCAATACACCATGGCAAACACCCAATGAACAGGGAAGACTTGTTGGCACCCTATGGCCACAAACCATGTCACACATAGGTAGATGGAACAGTCAACGAAACATTTCGCCCACGACAGGTCGATATGGTATCCAAAGGTACTTCATAGACATGTATGCGCTTATCACCCGCTGGCCCCGTGAGACTTACACATAACATGGAAGTATCCAGGCTTTAAATGTCCACCCTTACACTTCCATTTGTCACTTTCTATGCGAGCAATGGAGATGTAGCCACAGCATAGAAAGCAGAGACGTATTGCTAACGAAACACACACATGTCAACATCACAGAAAGCATACTATGAACACACTTATTACATGATATTGTACTATGAAACACAAACAAACCAGCAACCTGCAGCAAGAATAGTCCCCGTAGTTCGACACAACACAAGTCTTCGTAACATTTAAACAGTTCATTAAAACATGCAACGGTTTCGTTGTTTCCACAACGTGTGCAGGAAAAATGCTATGTTTAAGAATGTTCACAATCAACAATGTGAGTCTTAACATGATTTTAAATATCACACTGTTGATTGTGAACACTTTAAGAATTTGCTTATTCAGTTGTATTTGCGAAAGCAACGGAAACACACACACACACGGAAGGGACAGGAGATGAACCTACGCCTATTTACATGAACTCAGTACAGTATGAAGCATTTACAGAACGCGCTACCGAGTTAACTGACGTGAGCGCTGTCAGAGGCATACTTGTAGGCTGGTGACGTCACCCGCATAACAATAGTTGGCAATAGCCAAGGTATGTGTTGCGGAGCGTCTAAAAGCATGTTCATTCGCAGAGGCAGCTGGAAACACACACACACAGAGACACACACACACGGAAGGGACGGGGCACGAACCTACGCCTATCTACATGAACACACTACAGTATGAAGCATTTACAGAACGCGCTACCGACTTTACTGAACAGAGCGCTGTCACACGCATACTTGTAGGCTGCTGACGTCACCCGCAAGACAATAGTTGCCAATAGCCAAGGCATGTGTTGCGGAGCGTCTAAAAGCATAATCAGTCGCAGAGGCAGCTGGAAACACACACACACAGAGACACACACACACGGAAGGGACGGGGCACGAACCTACGCCTATCTACATGAACACACTACAGTATGAAGCATTTACAGAACGCGCTACCGACTTTACTGAACAGAGCGCTGTCACACGCATACTTGTAGGCTACTGACGTCACCCGCAAGACAATAGTTGGCAATAGCCAAGGCATGTGTTGCGGAGCGTCTAAAAGCATAATCAGTCGCAGAGGCAGCTGGAAACACACACACACAGAGACACACACACACGGAAGGGACGGGCCACGAACCTACGCCTATCTACATGAACACACTACAGTATGAAGCATTTACAGAACGCTGCCACCGACTTTACTGAACAGAGCGCTGTCACACGCATACTTGTAGGCTACTGACGTCACCCGCAAGACAATAGTTGGCAATAGCCAAGGCATGTGTTGCGGAGCGTCTAAAAGCATAATCAGTCGCAGAGGCAGCTGGAAACACACACACACAGAGACACACACACACGGAAGGGACGGGGCACGAACCTACGCCTATCTACATGAACACACTACAGTATGAAGCATTTACAGAACGCGCTACCGACTTTACTGAACAGAGCGCTGTCACACGCATACTTGTAGGCTACTGACGTCACCCGCAAGACAATAGTTGGCAATAGCCAAGGCATGTGTTGCGGAGCGTCTAAAAGCATAATCAGTCGCAGAGGCAGCTGGAAACACACACACACACACACAGAGACACACACACACACACACACACACACACACACACACGGAAGGGACGGGGCACGAACCTACGCCTATCTACATGAACACACTACAGTATGAAGCATTTACAGAACGCTACCGACTTTACTGAACAGAGCGCTGTCACACGCATACTTGTAGGCTACTGACGTCACCCGCAAGACAATAGTTGGCAATAGCCAAGGCATGTGTTGCGGAGCGTCTAAAAGCATAATCAGTCGCAGAGGCAGCTGGAAACACACACACACACACACACACACACACACACACACACACACGCACACACACACACACACGGAAGGGACGGGGACGAACCTACGCCTATCTACATGAACACACTACAGTATGAAGCATTTACAGAACGCTACCGAAGTTTACTGAGCAGAGCGCTGTCAGGAGGCATACCCCTACGTGAGTGGTATCATTTGCAGAGGCAATGCGCCCGATCGAGTTCGACAGAGTGCGCAGTCACGCAGTCTGGTACCATCCCAAGCTCGCCAGACACTAACACGCTAGTGCTGCAGCCGGAATAACAAGTAACTACTGATCAGTACATCACTGCATACTGGGCATGCTCAGACACTTAGACTCGGCACAGGGCAGACATGCATACACATGGTGCGACGGCATGGGTGGCGGAATGTGGACCGTCGTGTGTCCAGCCACACAACAGAAACCTGGCCATGCCACAGACGTGGCCGTTGTGTAGGGGATACAGGCATGCACCCGGGGTATAACTGCAGACGGGCGCTGTGTGCACTGTGCTGTGTGTCTATCTACACAGCTGCCTACTGGGCATGCTCAGACACTTAGAGTCGGCACAGAGCAGACATGCATACACATGGTGCGACGGCATGGGTGGCGGATGCGGACCGCCCTGTGTGTCCAGCCACACAACAGCAACCCGCCATGCCACAGACGTGGCCGCTGCTGCGGCGAATATCTAGGTGCAATTAACCATGTGTAGGACTGGCCTACAGTTTGTTGCATGCTACAGACAACCCTCACAAACACAGGATACCTTCACAGATGTCCTGAGGACACTGGTGAGTGGGCATGCTCTCACAACAGCACCGTATTGGGTGACATGAACCACCCATACATAGCCTGGGAACATTACCCATAGCACAACACAGTACGCCAGCAGTCCCAGGTGTTCACACACCTGGCCACTGTTAAACAGCCATGCACCATACATACTAGGGGGGGATGTCTGACAGTTCTGCCCATCACACATGGTGAGGATATGCCCCACACAGGATGTACAGCCCTCAATGGTGATGCAAGACCGTATAGTGGATACACTGGTCATCCACTCCCTGTAACCAACACCAGCATGGGGGACCTCAGTGATGACCTCTCCACAGAAAACCACACACATCATACGACCGCTGTGGTACCCTACAAGTCCTCCATGCCAGTGTTGAACACAGGCCAGACCGCAAACGCCAACGAATGCCTTCCCGACCACTCCACATGCATGTCTGCAACAGGCAAACATGATGACATCAGGACCTTGTCCACCACAGGTAGGCACATGGTGTGGTGGACCGCAGCCACTGACTACCTGTACATCAACAGTTGGAGCTAATACATGGCAGAGCAATGACAGTACCAGGGAAACCATCACCCATTCATACCGGCCACCATACGGCCCCACATACCATCATCCACGGCCGCCAGGGAGTGGTACTGCAGAGGGCACATGAGACAACCACAGGGCCTTCCCTAACTGTGGTAAGGACATGGTTGGGGCACACAGACTTGCCTGGAAATGGTCCAGAATGGTACAACAGTCACTGCACCCACAGACATTGTCTGCAAACCACAGGACATGTTCCATGCATACATCCCCCCCCCAACAGGGAACATATCCATCCCACCAGAGTGTATCCTCCCAAACATCTCATATGGCCTGGAGTGATCCCATATCTCTATGGCGGTTGACACGCCAGCAATGGGCACCGATGGTGTCCCTGGCTGTGTGCTACCCATCCTCATTGAGGCCCTCGCCCACACATGCGCCACTGTGTCATGTTAGCCTTACTATGGGCTATGTCCCCAATGGATGCCATATGGCATCTGTGGTCCCACTATGCCAGGGTAGTGCTCCTATGGACTGTCAACAGCCACACCCTATACGCTTGACAAGTGTTGTCTGCAAAGCTGTGGGGAGGTCCATACAGGTGGCCATGGTTACAGATAGCGTGTACAGCCAATACCGAACATACCCACAACTACATAGTCAAGGGCGGATCCTGCCTCCCGAACCTGCTCGCCCAGTCTGGAGTGGTCACCAAGGCCATTGATGGGGATACGTGGGTTTGCACACAGTACCATGACCTGGTGGGAGCGCTGAGAGCACACTACACATGGGACCCATGGAAAGGCTCGCCAGCATACATGTGGGGACATATGTCACCCGATGCTTCTCAGACAGGTTGGAGGTCACACCACACAGGGTTGGTGCTCAAGGTGCCTTGTCACAGTCATATCTGGACCCAGTGGAGGCCCACAGGGCTCACTCCTGGGACCCCTGCCATATGGCATCCGACCTTCTAATGTGCATGCAATCATAGGGGTATTGTAGCAGACAAGGTATGCAGATGACTACGCGACCGCCAACATACCCAACACCCCATGTTACAGGGACATCCACCTAGGGCGGCATAGACATGGATGACTGGTGCCAGAGCCATGGCCTGCTACTAAATGCCAGAGAAGGTGCAGCCCTACCCAGTGTGAAGGACATGTTCGTCCCAATGTCACATGTAGGTGGTACGCCATTAAAGATGGTGGACGGTTCAGGAAATGGCTACCACACCTGTCGGCAACCTCTGTCAACACACACAATGGCAATGTGGGTGTGAAGACATTCCATTGTGGCCTCCTGGTCTGGATGGAATGGCAACCACATCAGGGTGTTCATTGTACCCCTGTACACATCACACACCAGAGCACTGACTGCGCATAATGGCACATGTGGCCTGTAGCTAACCTGACGCCTGCAGCACTCGGAAGGACCGCAAACGCTCCACAAGACGGGTATGACGGTGCTAGGACATGTGTCACAAGCTACACGCCAAGGGGACACCGCTGTGGATCTTCACAGCACAGCTGCTCCGTGGTGATCTGTGCCTGACATACACGGCCATGTCTGACCTGGGTGACATGGGCACATTCCACCTCCCAGGCTCCATGCAAACACGGGCACAGAAGCGACTGTCAAACACCTCAACACAAAGATGAGTGGGACGTGCTGGGGGAACAGGGTTAACGTCCAGACAGGCCCAACAACACGGTGAGTAGTGCCAGGCCATGTGAAGGAAAGGCCCTGACTGCCTTCGCCCAGGACTGCTAATGACGGTGGATGTGTGACGATAGTTATGCGCCAGGCAACATCTGTGTGTCACTGCTAGACCAGGGACTGGGGACTGATGGATATGGCATCCCCATCCTGAGGGGTGTTAGACGCCACACACAGTCATGCTAGGTCCACACATGTCGAGGGCACATATCCTGTTACGCTCATGTGCCTATGTACCTATGTAGGGTCCATGCCGGATGCGGTAACTGTGCTATGCTGATGTTGCCAGACATGCCTGTGGGTACCCCACCACTACACGGGGAACTAATTACAGTGCTCCCAGTAGGCACGCAAGTACACCATCAGTATCATACGGGTTAACTGCACCGACATGGTGCTACACATGTAACCACCACACATACTGTGTACACATATCAATGAATGCTGCACCTGTCCTGCATGGTATGTCTGCTGCATGATGTCCGTGCACAACCCACATCACATACATACCTGTCACCAGCCATACACACACACCACAACATACACATCACGTAGTATGCGGACACAGGTATCACATACACCTCTCACTATCGTGTCCACCCTGTGCATCAGAATATGTTAGCTTAACCGCAGTGATGGTGTAGCTCACAGTTATGCGGCAGAGACTTCATCATATGCACAGGGTGATATGTGTGCCACAGGCATGGGCTGTACCAATGGATGACATCATGTGTGTGTGTAAGGGCCAGTGCATTGAGTGGGCATGACTATGTAGATTGCATGTGGGTGTGGTGGAGCCCTACAGTTGTGTCTGCTGTGTGTGGGTGTGTGTGTACACAGTTCAGTCATCTGTGATGCCTACACGGGGTATGCTTGGCAGCCCCTGACTGTACAGTGCAGGTGTTACGGCTCACTGTGTCTGCGGGCGGCGACCTGACCCGCGCCTGCCTGGGGTCGCACGGGCACGACCGGGTGGAGGTACGGACTGTCCACTCTCCGATGTCACATGTCCGCTGGAAACGTGCCCACGACGGGCCGCCCAGGCCACGCCCACGTGGCCTGCTCTGTCCTGGTGTGGATGGTGTAGTAGCAGCTGCACTGCTGCTGCTACCAGCACCTGTCTGGGTGGGCATGGGAGGTGGCACGCACACGCTGACCTGCAGCAGGTGGTGTTGCTGGCACACGCCCACGTGCCCTATGCCTCACCCCTACCTGGTGTTCCTGCACGGACTGGCGACGCCAAGGATGGCCATGCCTCGGTCGAGGATACCAGCCATGTCACCCAATCTCCTATCCAGAACATCGGCAAGATGCTGTTGTGCATTCGCCAATGCCTGGATGTTGTCATTCAGGGTACGGATTGCGGACCTCTGCAGCCTCTGCCCTTCCTGGTTCTGCCGTTCGGCACGCGCCTGCGCTGCCATTACAGTCTGGAACATGCGTCTGGTTATACCAGCTGCTGCACCCTGTATGGCAGGTGTATGTCTAGCGGTGCTCCCCCTACGAGCAGCACCTGCCACATGCCTGCGTGGCACTGCACCAGTCCTTACACTGGCAACATCGTGTGTACCCACACCTTCTGCAGCCACCACACATTCCTGCTCAGGGACAACAGACGCTGACTGACCGTCATCTATGGTCAACGGTGTTGGGGTATGTGTCGGCATCTGAACCGTAAGCGGGATGAAAGGGACGGATGTGTGATGTTCTCCAGTGGCACAGAGTCTGCCTGTGACGACCCTGCCTGTGCCTCATGCACATGGTCATCACCACTAGTATCTGTGGGGACACTAGCATCAGATTGACCGCAGGAGGGGAACTCACCTACAGCACCTGTCAATACAAAGACATACCATCGGTTACAATACACACACACACACACACACACACACACACACACACACACACACACACACACACACACACACACACACACACACACACACAGCATGCATGTGATAATGCAGGTGGCATGCAGCATTCACACAACACAGACCAGTGAATGCAGACCAGACATTCATAGTGGCAGTATGTACACTGCCCTGGTGGGGACAGTACAACAGGCAGGTGTCATTTAGTAGGCATGCAGTACACACATTCATGGTAGTTTGCATGCATCAGCGTGATACACCGTGTGGCCGCGGGCAAGTTGAGAGTACACATGGCTGCCGACAGTATGTAATGTACACCGCAAACATGTGCGGTATCATGTGGACATGTGACGATGGTGACCCACCGCATGCACCACATCACAATGGCTGTCACGGTGCAGTGTTATGTGTACAGTCTACAGATACAATGTATGGGTAACAGTGATGTCTGTGCAGGTATGTTTGCTGTGAGCTGTGTGCATAGCTGTACAGTGTGTAGTGCGGGCTCTGTGCCACTGCACAGTAGCAGGACACAGCTATGTGTCTGTGCGATGCGTGACCTGGACGCATTACATTGCCATGTCTGTAAGTCAGTTCAGATGCTCAGCAGCCCCCTATGGTGGACATTGGAGGCACCTGTAGTAGCTGTGGAGAGGCGCTCCATGTCACTGGTGTACTACATTCCAGGGGGTCCACTACAGTGATGAACCCACTATGTGTGTACAGGGTGCAACGGTGAGTACCCACTGTGGATGTGCTGTGTGGCAACATGCCTGTAGGTATCAACCATGGCCTTGTCTGTCTGAGTCATTGACTATTGTGTGTGGTAGACATCGTGCACACGGCCCTGTGGTGGCCCATGTGACATACAACCATAGTAGTGTGAGGTGTCACATTCTGTACGGATATGCTGACAGTGTGGATGTCTGCTATGTTGTGCATAGGTCATGTCATGGTGTGACAATGCTGCAGCCAGACATCCACGCAGCATGGGACATGGCATGTGCCATGTCACAACGCGGTGCACCCGATGCAGGGGCATGGGTCACATTGGTAACACCTGTGCTCTGGCCAGATCACAGCTCACTATGTGGTACTGTGTGCATACTGCACTGGCATACCAATGCATACTACACATGCAGCCATTGTGTAACACCTACACCATTGTATGCATAGCTGACTGCACGTAACACACCAATAGGTTGTGTGGTGTCATAGCACTCTACGCTAACGGGTGTATCTACTGTACATGGGTGTTGTGTGTGTCGGTGGTGCGAGCTGTATACCGTGACTGGGGCACACACAGGTGAGCATGTCATGCCTAGACACATGGGGAATATCAATACAGCAGAACATGCCTTTGACTAGCAACAGACTTACCTGCAACAGACCCTTGTCCTTGCGACACGCCAGACGCATTCTGTAAAGGCATTGCACAAAGGTATACACATTAGCCATTACTATCTCCACAGTCAGCACTGTGCATCTCACATCATGCATGTGTGTGGTAGCATGTGCTATGCACATGTCTGCTAACACAACATAGCATACTATGGTTTGCATCTTGTGTGGCCATATACCTGGCATGTATTGCTATATCATGTGTTGTACTATGACACCCACACCCACGCCGCCTATCATACAAACATGCAACACTGACTTACCATGCGGCTCCAGGCTCATATCTCGAGACACCCACCTCCACGATGGACGCAAGTGTTTCTGCGTGTTCTTCCGCGGGTGTCCCCAGACTGGCCAGGAGCTCCTCCGTGGCTGTGAGTGGGGCTGGGTTGGTGGCCCACCACCTGTCCCACGCTGTTGCCTGGCGATTGCAGCGCACGCTGTCTTGCATGCCGGATCAGGTCTGTGCAGTGCCTGCGGATTTGTTGATAGCTGCGTTGTTTACGCCCACGCTGTTCACCCTCCTGCACATCTCCTCCCACATCTCCTGCCGCTCCTGTGCCTGCTGTGGCACATGGCTAAATAGGGCGGCGTGGTTGCCATGGAGGTATGGAATGATCACCTCCTCCTCCTGTCGGCTGAATGGTGGAAGACGGAACGTGGCATTATCTGGAAGACATAATGATGGTGGCAGGTCACATTCACACTGCTGTGCTGGCATACTGTTGGAAATACATTGCTATGACATGTACGACATCTGCACAGTGATCTGTGAAGGGCATCGTGGCAGTGACACAGCCGATGTTCTGGCTTCACACCATTGAGCACTGGGTGTCACATCATATCTGTGTGCCACCCCATCACACTGTACACGCACCATGTAGATGTTAGCCTGCCATGGACATGTGTACCTGGCTGCACCTATGTCCATATCAGTTGGCATAGGTCCCCATGTGACGACTGTGGTACTGTTCACCTGGACGCTGTGTATATGTCAGTACACACCACGCCTGTGTCCATTGTGAACGTCAGCAGCGGCACTGTACACATACACATGGACACCTGCACATGCATGTGTTGTGCCATGTACTTCCACACAGCACTGTACGGGTGCTGGACAACTTGCCACAGCTCACCTGTGTTGCATATGTGATAGACATGGAGCAATGTGTAACCATGACACATTAGCAGGAAAGGCCATGCATAGCATGTACACACACACATTGTGCAGAGCATCACACAGCACCTGTAACATGACAGGGTGCATCACGCCACATTACTGCTGTGTATGGTTGATAGTGAGAGTGATTGCACCATGTGGGACTGTGATAGCTCATGCAGCCTTGCTGGTCAGCTCTGCATGATATGGCAGGGTATGCCACATACATGGCACTGGGTGTGATCCACCTGGGGTTGACGGTATTGGCAGGGTGGCTGTCCATTGCATATGTCATAGCTGTGTGAATATGGACATTCAACATGTTTATCACCATGGTGTGGACACTGTCCTCGAGCGAGGTATGCTGTACACTGCTTGTTGAGGGTGTGTCTGGTGCATGCAGGTATCACACATCCATGCATACACTGTAGCCCTGGCAGGTGCTATGTGCTGGGATATTGATCGACACAGTGCTGTATGTGGACACACACCACTATCCCATGCACATGGATGGCTGCCTGAACTGATGTGGGTAACACATATGTGTACATCCAGTGCCCGCTGCCACCCACATGTCTGCTGCTGCACTACACACCGCCATCCCTCCCTCTGTGAATGTGGTGTTGGGCTCAGCAGAGGTATCCATGTATGGGGACAGGGATGTTCACATAGCAGGCCCACTGATGGTATCGACGATCTGACCATACACATATGATGCACCCATCACACATACAACCCATTCATATTGTTGTTCACAACGGTGACACAGCTATATTGCTATGCCGGAGGCATTCACAGACATACATACACACAGGCATGCACGCCCATCTGTGTCATTGCCTGGACTATTGGTGTGGTTTGGCACCTAACGTGTTTGACTGCAGGTGGCGGAGACCAACTGTGCACATGTGTACATGGTAGGCCTGTTCTACGGTAGGCATCTGTGATGTGCTGTGCACATCTCATATCTGCACATTTGGTTGGTGTCCATCGGTCCACGGGCCAGTGGTGGGACATACAGGGATGTTGCTGAACATATATGCATGCGACCCTGTACAGCTGTGACGCTTAGCCTCTCAGATGCTCATGTGTCGTGGACGTGAACACCGCACACACATGTGGTTGTGGGCTGCCGTCCGCACTCCATCTCCACCTGTGGGTTGCTATCATCCCACACACTCCTTGTACTGTATGTTCAGGCTATGCACCTATGTGGGGCTTGTGTGCATGCAATACGATACTATGTGCCTTTGCACCCATCACAGACAATGTCACACAGGTACACCGCAGCCATACACATCGCAGCTTGTTGTCAGCACGCCACATGTGGTACACACCTAACACATCTCCTGTGGGACATGGTAATTTGTATGGGCATGTCCAGTTGTCACATACCACAGCTACCCCTACATGACGGCTATGCAGGACATGTGTGTGGACATCTACTGTGACATGTACACGAGCAATGCCCCCTACCTACATCACATGGTACTACCTGTGGAGTATGTGTGTCTGCATCCATGCTATGGCCATAGATGACAATTGTACATCAATATGTGCAACATACCTCATTGGGGTTGTCATGTGCACATGTTCCATGTGTCAATGCATTGTTTGTGTCTGTTGGGCGGTCATTGTTGTGCATGGTTTACATGGCTGACATAGCGCACTGTGTCTGATTCCAGGTACTTCATTCGCTACCAGCATTGTACATTTCTACAGCACATTCCAGCCATCATGTAGCCAGCTTAGATGACAGTGGAGGTGTTCCGCCATGTGCACATATGTCACACAGTACGAGGGTGACTGACACACATTGTCAGGACTGGGTTCTGACTGCTGTGGCTGTGTGTACCGGTGTTGACAACCATGACTGCACCAGATGGTGTCTTCTGGATGTGTGACATTCACAACAAACACCTACATTCACATAGCAGCGCATCGCCCACGACAATGGACATTCCTGCATGAACACTGTGTACGGTATGTCTGTATGACCACTGCATATATCACTGGTGGCCACCAGCATGGCTGCCTACAACAGCAGTGTGTATCCTGTGCAAACATGGGTTACACCAGTCACAACACACCTGTGTCAGATGGCCCTGTAGTGGGTGACAGTGCAGTTCCATTCATCATGTAACAGTATACATCGTGCACCAGTATGTTGCAGACATGTGAACGGCTGTGCTAGTCGACATATGCACACATGACACATCACCTGGTACACCGTGTCTGCCTTGCCACCTGCTATTGTGACCACCCTGTGATGACATTGTACGCCCACATGGACTTGGACATGTGATGGCTCAATGGTGAATTAACCCTCCAGGTGTGTGTCTAGCCAGGTGTCCAGTAGCCAGTGGTCTGCATGCAGGATAGTCTACATTGGCCTACTCTGTCACTGGGACTGTTGACTATGGTCATACTGTTGTTATGCAGGCATGTGCTGTTTGTCCAGTCTGATAGTCGTGTTCAACCACACTACCGCGGGCACACATGACGGTGGACATCTGCCTAAGGTGTGCAGCCCACATGTACATCTTCACATGCTATGCTGCGTGTGCAGGGGTGTCACATGTCTGTCTCCGCAGGGCTGTCACAGGTAGGCACAGCATGCAGTGATGTGTGACAATGCTTACACCTCCACTGTGTTGTACACTAGCACTGCACACACAGTACAGCACACATGTCATTTATCTGCAGTGCCTGGGACCTGCCTCCATGCCCTACACGGCACACCTGCCAGTCCAGATTGTACACAGATCATACCTCCCAGGCACATACCTGACTGTAACACACACGGGTGGGTGGTTCCCACACCACACCGTGATTTACACACATACTGTATATTCCCATGACACATTGCATCATAGGTAGTCCATGTTCAGATACCCATGTTCGTGGTCGCTACGCACATTGTGACATGCGACAGTGAATACACTGTACACCACAGGTTACATGCCGGTCGGGTTGGCATACTGTACATTGCACCTAGGACAGTTGCTACTGCTATGTATTGCCAGCAACACGCCCTTCCCTAGTATGGACTCCCATGTACCCACACATGCTTGGCCATGCAGTACGCATAGCTGGGTGACACATTACACGACACATACCATACCTACACTACCCTCAGCATGCACCAAACCTCCATGTGTCTGTGTGCTAGGCCTACACACCTCCCTCTGTTTGCTGAACATCCATGCTTACCATCCCTGCTAGCCACACCCTAAACACACAACCATAGCAGCATGCATGGTACATACACACTACAGCCGGTATTACTGACATCCACTGACAGTGGTAGTTGATGGCATGGCACCCGTACGATGGACAGTCTACGTGCCTATGCCAACACTGATCACAGTGCACTTCTGCTACATTTACACACTGGTAGGGACCATGCTATTCCACACTGAGACATGGTGGTACTGGCCTTTTCACAGACGCCACAGTGGTATTCCTGTTCCATGCACACGTGCTGTATGGGCACATGTGCAGGCTGTTGCACGGTAGTTATGTTCACCTGTGTGTTGTGTGTCACTTGACAGTCATGGTGTGTCCTGATGGTGCATGACATACTCCACAGCTAGCTACCTACACATGACTGCCAGACATTGCAGTGTGGGCCCTCACGCAGTGTGGTGGTATGTCTCTGCTGTTTGACTACATCCACATTCAATGCAGCATACCACGGTCATGCAGGCATTGACGACACAGATGTTGCTGTCATCGTGCCTGCCAATGGGGTACCTACCAACAATACACACTCTCACTCACTACAGGGTTCCAATCCTTGGCTGGACATTGTATTAACCCTGTGGACACATACATAGTACTGCCATGCACATGTTATGTCCGGGAACACAGTCCCAATGTCACCTCAAACCGCCGTAGTTGTTGTATCCCGCCAACCTGGCTGTTACATGTCTCTGCAGCAGCACACGTCAGTGACTGCTAGCCCATTCATGTACGCTGTGCACCCTGACCACCACACTACCACATCTATCACACTACACATGGATGGTACTGCATTGCACGTATGGGGCTGCATCTCTACACCCATGACTGGGCCATTCAGTATGGCACTGGGCCACATCTTGACATACATGCTTCACACACTCATTGACTACCTGCATGCCTTTCCTGGCACCCTTGTTGGGCTTCTGTGCGCCACAGCACACCACATCCCATGCTGGCCACCTGTCATATTATTGCATGGGTGGTTGGGGTGGTACAGAGGGTATCACATCAGACATGATCCGGCCTTTGCCCTACAGCACCATGCCCCGTTATGCTATTGCCAGTGTACACATCCAGCATCACATCGTAGGCTATGTATCGGGATGTTACGCCATGTGCCTTCTGTACAGTTCACACAGTGGTGCAGGCATATCATGCTAACTACAACAAGTCAGGGACGTGTGACATTGCACGGTCCTCAGACATGTGGCCCCTCATGCTCAGTATTTGCATACGCACAGTACCTGCCGTCACACAGTACTCTAGATTCCTACATATACCACTTCTACATACCTGGCAGCATTCTAGCTCATCCTACTATGTTGCTGACACCCATACAGGTGTCAGTGTGGCAGATATATCATGTAGATATCATTGCATCAGTTACATCACACATAGTGCATACACATCACCTTTGCATACTGACAGTCATGCGGTGTGTATCACATGGATACTGTCCCTATACAGGCATATCACGCTGTACATGGTTGATGTACACACACATGGTCCACATGGTGCTGTGGTTGCCATATTACACCATGGCGTGGGTACACATGTGCAGGACCACGATTTCTGGACCGTATGTCTAGCTGATACCTTGGGTGCCCTTGTACCAGTGCCATACACACATGTACACGCAGGCCGTGTTACAATAACACATGTGTGGTGTACCTTACACAATGGATACAACGTTACATGTCTCAGTATAGTCATGCGGTGCTCTCTACCCGCTCAGACAGTTTACATATGCAAATGACAGTCATGTAACACATCTGTACTCACCTGCATGCCACTAACACAGGGGTGTAATCTACTCTGCCATGGGCCATGTTCTCCGTGAGTAATGATGCATGTAGTACTCCTACATGGCGCTTGCAGTGGGCAGGGTGGGAGGAGCAGTCCTGCATGTGTGCACACATGCCACATTGCTCGCCCGGCTGCCTGTGTGACATCCACAGACTGGACACACACCGTGCTGTGGGACATAGGTCCTGTGCACATCCCACAGGGGCACACTGTGTCACTAGTCATGTGATAGCTCCCTTGCTGGTAGGGTGACACAGACCCATGGTACCAACACAGCGGACGCACTGTATAGAAATGACAGGTGACATCCACTTCTGCCGCTCAGTGGACACTACCATGGGGGGGGGTGTCAGTACTGTGTACATTGCACATGTGTTTACACACGGCCCTGCTGGACATCATTGTGGCACACATTGCACCTGCTATGGAATGTTTGGACATGGTTACTTGCTGTTCCCTCCATTTCGGTTACCTATTCTGCTACTACATTGTCCCATATGTGCAGGCCATACATATCTTGTGTATGTACATAACATTAGGCCATCCCTCCATCATGCATGCTATGCCTGTGATACTGTCTATGATTTGTGAACATATCCATCATGACAGCTTTGCATTACACATAATTGACATAGTCGCCCCTACTGCGTGGGATACGTGCACGCCGTGCGCACATTCCGTGATGACATCGACGGTATATGCCCATGCACATGTGTGCTGTGACACTATACATACATGTCCTATCCCCTGCTGTGGCACTTCATTGTTGGATATCCACTGCCAGCATCAGCGTGGGTGGTGGCATTGTTCTGTGTTTGCAACCCCTATGGCAGACCTGGGGTAGGGTTACCACCTGTGCCACTTTGCAAGGGACAGTCCCTCATTGGGCAGTTGTGTCCTGACAAAATATATTACAAATGGCAAATGTCCTGAGATTGTAGGACATCACTATATCCCATTTTTATGTAAGAGTTGCATAACATAGTTATTTATGTGTGTACATTCCTAAATGTTACAAGACACACAATAAGCAACTTAACTGCTACAAGACTACACTTTTCTTTATGCAAAAGAGTACAGTTCTAACCTTTGTACTGACCATGGGTATGTGTCCACCTGTAACATCTGATGTGTGTCCCAAGATTTCACACTTTGGCCATTTGAAAAGGTGGCAAGTCAACCTGGGGTTATCCCGGTGTGTACATGTTGTCCCACTGCTGTGCACACGCTGTCCACAGTCGCTGGTATGCTGCGCTTTAGCATTACATATCCAACCTTCGCCTCTCTGCCTGATGGACAGGTATCTTTACCTACACACACCGCTCACATACTGTACAGATTCGCCATAACGATCGTATGCTACACACCAGTACATGTCGTGGGTTCGACATACCTTTCCGCCTTTGGTTCTATGCTCGCCTCTATTTCCTTGTTTCTCCTTCTGTATTCCTGTTTGTTCGCTATGAACATACGGTTTGAATATCCAGGAGTCTTCCTTATATTCGCCGTCACCTGAGGCATGTGGGTTAATCAGGCCAATAGCTGTTCCTCGGTGTGTACTTATGCGCATATCACCGGTGATCCCTCCTTTCATTCGCCGCTGGCACTAGGCCATGGTTCTTTCCTCGTGTGGCCGCTGGTTATTTGCAATACCTTCGTGAGGGTGGTATGTATTGTATCATGTTTGTGTGACTGCATCCGCTATGTGTGGTGTCGGGTACATTTCGCTGTGGTGTTAGCCGTGGATTGTGTGTGTTGGGTATGGTATTGTGTTCGACATGTGGGTCTCCGTGTCCTGGCGGCGCCTGTCGATGGCGCTGTGCATTCAGATGTGTAACATGGCTGTTATTTTCCTGTACACAGCGGATGCAAGGATGCATCAGCCGCTGCTAGTGTTTCCCACGAGCTTGTTGTGGGTATGCCGCTGTCATTGACTGCCTGTATGTGTTTGCTACGGTTTTAGCTGTTATCCCTTTGATATGTGCAATGGGGTATATCTGCGGATGTGGGTGACGGGTACGGGTGTGAGTCTTGCATTTATACATACCAGATATGCTTGTGTGTGTGCTCCATCCCTGCTTGGGGAGCTGCAGGTTACCTGTCTGTTGTTCCGGAATGTTTGTTTTGTTGATGTCGTGGTGCTGTCGGTATCGCCTGCATGTGTGCTTCCTGCACGTATTCCTCCTTCACATCGGGTTATATATCTGCGGATGTTCGTCCGCGCCTACTATCCATTGGCATTTTGTCGCTGATAGTTACGGTGAATGTGGTGCTATACTTGGGGCGGCCTGTATGCTACCGTAGCCTCCTATTCGTGGTGCCGCTTGCTTACTTCACGGTCGTGGAACACACCGCTGTATTTACGGACCGTAAGTGTTCACGATCGTGCCGGATAGCACATTCGTATTTTCGCCGCACATGCCTGATGCTGTGTAACGCTGCCGACGGACCGTGTGGAGTCTACCTTATGGCCGCCATACATACGGTCATGGTTTGTACATGCGGCCTTTGCATCTCCTGTTGGCTATGGCCCTGTGGTACACTTTGGGACATTTCCGCTTTGCATCGCTTTTACGCCGCCACGCATGGCCACTGAGGAGATGTCAGTACTACTTTGTGGGTACTGCTGTACATACGCCTATGGTTCCTGTACTGTATGCCTACGCCTGTTATTACACTCCGCCTGTGACATGTCATCTACATACACATTTTACACTGGCACACACATTACACACACACAGCGGAACACACGACAACCTCACCTCACACATACACATATTGCCGCCATGGCTGTCAACCTTCTATTTCCAGAGTGAGGAACACACACAGTAGTAATGTGAAACAAATGGGCATAATGTGGAACACATAGTAATGGCATAGTGACAACTTCAGCTAAGTAGGTCATAGGTTGATTATAATATGCTGATTTACTTACAGTGAAGAACCTTTAATGAATTACTATGAGTACATTATATTTACCAGGATGTCATTTATATACATTCCTAACAATGGATGTTTGACAGACATTTTCAATGTGGAACTTGGAGGAACTGCGAGGAACATGAACTGTTTTACACCCCAAATGAGGTATGCTCCTCATAATGTCGCATACACTTCACTGGTATGCTTTCCGCCGCACCGACGGTTGAACACAATACCTACGCTATCGCCGGTGGCGGCGTGTATCTCCGCACTCATATCCTATGGATATGACACGCATATATAGGGTTGCCACCTTTCAAATGCCCAAAGTGGGACATTTTTGTAGAAACGCCAGATTTTGCATGCCAACACATACCCACGGCCAGTACAAAGGACAGCAATTCACTTTTTTGCCAGAATACAAACTTGTAGCATTACAGTTGCTTATTCTGTTTATTATGATATTTAGATGTTTCTTCTACAAAATAACTGTTTTATGCAACTAATAAAGAAAATATAGGAAATAGTTTTGTCCTACAATCTCAAGAGATTTGCCATTTTGTCAATGTTTTTGCAGGACACAACTGCACAAAGGGGACTGTCCTCACAACGTGGGACAGGTGGTAACCCTACACATATCCCGCTACTGTACCGTGGACTGGTGACCATCCCGACACGCGGATATGTATTGATGCAGGTTAACATTTCCATGGCTAGCGTTACCTGCTCTGCCCACCCTCCAGGATGATCGGGTTGTCGGTCACTATGTTTACTATGTGGTGATTTCAAGGCCTTACTTATCTGTGAACTTGCATCCCTGGGTTCCATATTACCCTGTTGTACTTTATATCTGTGTATGCATACATATATTTCTACATGTGTACTGATATGTATTTCCGTATCTGTGTATGCACATGAGTACATATGTGGTCGACTTGCGGCGATAGTGGCAGCATACGGCTACGCCGTGTGCTGTAGAACCGGCGAGCGATGAGGTGTTGGCGATCCATGCTCTGCTGGCTATTGGGTGTGCAGTGTTTGGGCGGTGCCTTTGTTGGAGTCACACATACGTCCGCACATACGGTACACATTACGGGCGGACATGTTTGTGTGGCGCCCATTTTACTGTGTGTGCAGGTCAGGAGGTGTCAGTCCATGGGGCCTACACTGTCAAAGTATGTGCTATGCGCTCCTCTTTGCCAGGGCGTAGGCATATTGGGTACGCCTCTGTCTACCTACTGGGGCTGGCTCAGTGTGTCCATGGCGCTGAACGCCCTGTGCCTGTGCTTGCCCTGGCAGTTGTGGCGGGCTTGGTGGCCCTCCGCATTATGTCCCTGCAGCAGCTGTTTCCGCAGAATCATATTGTGTAGCATACAACATACTATGAATATGTGGGCACTTGTGCCTGGAGAGTACTGCAAGGCTCCACCGGATGTATCCAAGCACCGGAACCGTGATTTCAACATCCCAACACACGCCTATGATTATTCTCGCTTGTGCGTGTGCCTCATTATGGCGTTCTTGCATGTGTGTGTGTGCATTTCTGATGGGTGTCATCAACCACGGCTCCAGTGCGTAGCCAGCATCCCCCACAAGGTGACCTTGTGTGATGTCCTCCCTGGCGAATACCTGATACAGCTGTGAGGCATGCCAGATATGGGAGTCGTGGTAGCTTCCAGGGCTGCCAGCACACACATCCATAATAATGCCCCGCGATTGCACACGACGTGGCAATTGATGGAGCGGTATCCCTTGCGGTATATGTAGGGTCTACCCTGCTCCCCCGGTGGTGACTTAATTTCTATGTGCGCATAGTCTATCGCACCCAGGACCTCCGGTATTGTGCCACACGGTGGAAGCGGCGATATTGCTAGCCAACTCCTCCTGAGATGTGGGGAAATTTATGTGCTCATGGGCATGTGGAACATGGCATCCAGGAACTGGTGTAGTACCCTGGATGCTGATGCCTGTGAGATGCCCATTATGTCCCCGTGGGCCTTTGAAAGGTCCCTGTAGCCAGTATTCGCAAGCTCACACCTACCTTTGTGTCCACTGGGATGGGCTCCCCTCTGTTGTCTGTTGTTCTCAGGCGGCCGCACAGCTCCACTATTTGCTGTAACGTGTCCCTGTCCACCCTGTAGCGCCTACTATCTCCAGGTCTCGCAGCCCCTGGTAGGTCACCCTTGGTCTGAACACTCTCCTTCTCCTGTGAGGCCTACGGTAGTTGTCGGCACCACCCTCCGCAACTCCGCCCGTCTCTGCCACATACCTATGCATCACGGCCACGGCGGCACCCAGCATACACATATTAACAGTTCCCGCCTGTTTACACTCCTACGGTGCGCTTGGGAAATCGCTGTGTGTTGTGTGCATTCACTTTTAATACTGTTGTGCTGTATATCCCGTGATGTCATTGGGTGTGTCTGTGCAGCCGTATCCATGGATTATTTCCGTGGTTTTACGGTTGCAACTGCAACGGTACTGCCTGTAGTGTTACATTACAGTTGCCTGCATTGCCTTCGCCTTGCATCTTACATTACTGCATCCTGCAGGCACATGGCATATGATGCATTTTATCTGCAGCCGCAGTTATGCTACCTCTGTACTTGGCTGTGCTATTTCGGTTCTTTGCTCTTTGCATTTCTACTACATCCCCTACTATCTTTGCACTCATATGCCTCCCTTTCCCGTTATGCAGGAGTCTGCATGCAGAGTTATCAGCTGCCGGGCGCTTGCCCTTCCTGCATTGATTGGTGTTGATTGCTCATTACGGCTCCATTTACACTGCTTCCGCATTTCCTCGTATTCTCCGCATTACCTTCCTATATCCGTGGTTGTTGACGGTGAGGCCGCCACATGACTGGTTTAGGGAACGAGTCATCCTCGTGCACATGCATCTGTACGCGCATTCTGTACTCTCAGCGATCTATTTCCTAACACGCCAGTCCTGATGCTGTGATGTGCATTGTACAGCCCAGATTTGCTGACCTCCAATATCCTTCCTCCTACAGTGGCACACCCTCTGTGGTTGACATGTATCTCGTAGGCCACTCCTCGGTGTAGTACCGCTACCGCTTGCTCCATCCTTACGCGCCGCTTTTGCGATTCACTATTATCTGCCTCATTTGCATGGAATTGACTACTAATACATGGTTACGGCGCCAACACCGCCACCACTCCTTGACAACCATTGCGCTGGGGTTGAAGCTTTACATACATACTATGGTGTGTGGTGGCTGTGCAGCTGATGTGCTATACTGCTCTTTTAGGACATTGTCATATTATTTCATTGCTTTGCAACTTCTGTGCACATATCCCGGGGTCTGCTGTTCTTTCTACGACGCGCCATTTATGTCATTTTTTACATTTTGTGCATATTTTCTTTGGACATTCTCGGTGCCTTTCCACATTGGCATATTGCACCTATATGATACCTGACTTTGACAGCCTTCCGTTACTCCTCCGGTATGTTTGGGTAAATGTAAACCGCTTTTTTGGTTTACATTGCCGTGCCCTTACGCTACGCCTGCGCCACTTCGTGGATCGCTATTTGCCCTCATTTGCATGGTGCAATACCGCACACAGTGTGATTTGCATACCTACGCCGGGGGCGGAGACGGTCCGGCGCACGCCGGTAGTGCACGTGGAATTCATTCATACCTGAATCGCTCAGCAGCCATATTTGGCGTTATAACGCCGACGCTATGCTGGCGCCTGGCGCAAGGTTCATAAATCCCGGGGGTTATTATATAAAGAATCTATTTTTATATTAAAATATAATACATTGTTACCAATGGGTTTAAATATGGAAATTAATTGGAAATGTTTACTTTAATAGGTTTTTTTGTATTTAGATTGTTATTATTTGTAGTATTCATATAACAGTATAATAGGATTTTTTTGAAATGTTAGTATATGCTGTTTAACTGGGGTATTGGGTTGGAGTCTCTTTAAATGTTTATTGTTTAATTGATTGATTATTTATTTAATTGTTTGATCCATTAATAGAATGTATAAAAGGGAATGATGTTTTACCATTATTCATGTGCTCACTGAAGGTTGTGGTGGCCGAGGCGCTAAGACATGATTTATTAGAATACATTTTTTTTTCGTGGAATCCTTGTTGTTTTTTCGACTTTTAGTCTTTTTTAAGACTATTTTGCTGTTGACTTGTTGATTTTTAGGCTTGAGTGGGTAACCTGTGTCAACTGGAAAACAAAAAAGGGAAGAAGGCATGTTGATTACTCAGTACTATTATGCCACTCTATAGATACAAAAATAATTATAGTTAGCAACAGTAAAATACTTTGCACTTGGCATGTAGGTGATCATATGGAATCCTACCATGCAGGAAGAGGTAGTACAGTGAGCTTGCCAAATATGAGAATGGGCATTTCCAGGATACTGGACCAACAGATTGGTAATATACCCCCATGTATCACTCACTACCTGGCTGTTGATGGAATCATAGCTCTTCCTGTTCTGGTACTGCTCTCTGTGGTCCAGATGGGGTCCTAATAACAGCATGGGTACAATGTATCACAACAAGAACCTTTAGAAAACATGTAATAGTGCAAAAGACACACATGGTAAATAGATATATGGATCCACATGTGCCAAGAGTATGCCAAGGAACTGCTGAAATATGCTCAGTGCAGAAGCCTATGAGATGTCCAACACAGGTTCATAGGTGTATACTAGGCTAATGGCCTTGGGCCTTTACAAGCCTAGCTCATAGCATTGCCCTAGCATCGTGCCACCCGACCTTATTTCCCAGTGACACAGTCGAGTAAAGCCACTGGAGTGATCCTTGGGGTGAATTTTCTATTTCCCATCCATTCATCAAGATTTTTCTTGAAGAGGGCCAGTGAGGTGCTCTGCTTGACATGTATGGGAAGTCTATTCCATAGCATGGGCAGTCTCTGAGTTATGAACTTGTCCCTCCAGCATGTTCTGTTGAATGTGGTAATGAGGTTGAGGTCTCTGGAGCATGTGGTGTGGAGCGATTGGGATTTCTTTAGATGTAGCATTTCTAACAGAGCTGGGTCAGACATGGCTTTGTAAGTCAAGCAGAGATTACCTCTAAGTAGGTGATATGAGACAGAGAATAGTTGGAGTCTTTTTAGTCTGCCCATATAGGACAAATGTTTAAGGCCTAGGATCCTCTTCGTGAGGTACTTTTGCAGCCTCTCCAGTTGTTGCAGGTGTTTAGTGAGGTATATGCCAAATGGGGCATTGTACTAAATGATTGGCCTAATGAGGGAAGAGTAGAGGGAGACAATGACCTCTTTCTTCCTGGATGCAAAACTCTTAGTAATGAGATGTGCCACATAAAAGAACTTTCTGACCACAGTGGCAATGTGGTGGTCAAAAGAGAGGTTGCTGTCAACCTGTGTTCGCAGATCTCTTATAATGCCTTCTGTGTTCAGTGGAGTACCACCAATGTGGTAATTCATGGGAACTGGATTTTTCCCAAAGGGGATGATGACACATTTTTTGGCATTGAGCTTAATGTCATGGTTCTGACACCAGTCGTTGGTCTCAGTAAAGCCTTTCTGTAGGATGTCAGTATCACTGAGGGAGTTAACAATAGCTCCCAACTTGCAATCATTTGTGAACTCTGTCAGCCAGAGTCCCTTCATGTTGACCTGGACTTCAGAGAAGTAGATAGCAAACAGTAGAGGACCCAAGACATAACCCTGTGGGACTCCACTCATGACTGGTTGGCAGTCTGACTTGGAGTCAGATACTTTCACACTGTGGGTTCTATCTATGAGCCAGTTTGCAACCCACCTAGTGATATAGGGGTTGATGCCTAGCTTAGTGAGTTTTTTTATGATTCCTGAGTGGGGAATTGTATCAAAGGCCTTGGGCAGATGAACGTAGGCTGTATGAACCACCTTGCCTTCATCCACAGCTCTGGTGACTGACTCAAAGAAGTTGACCAAGTTGACCAGGCATGATCTATCATTCACAAAACCAAACTGTGTGGGATCCAGAGTTTAGAGAGTCCCTGTATCCTTGTTTATTAGGTCCATGATAATGCGTTCCATAGCATTGTATATCAGACTTGTCAGGCTAATAAGGCAATAGTTCCCAGGGTCTGTAGTCACTCCTCCTTTGTGGAGAGGGATGACTGTAGCAGTGTGCCATTTGGTAGGAACAAAGCCTGAGCTGAGGCTGTGATTGAACAGGGCACATAGGTGAGGTGCCAGTTCACTCTGTGGTTCATGTAGAACACAGCCAGGGATATTGTCAGGTCCCATATAAGTTGTATTCCTGGCCTTGTACAGTGCTGTTTTAACCTGTGCAACAGTAATACTGGGTGCCTGGCAATCTACTGGTATTGTGACTGGTCCCTTGGGCGGAGGGGTAAAGTTGGCACTGAATCTGTTGGCTAGTATATTGGCAATATCTGTTGGCTCAGTATAGGAGGTACCATTGTACAGTAGGTCAGAGAAAATCTGGGTATTGCCATGGAGATTCTTTACATAACTAAAGAAGACCTTGTGGTTGTCTTTACTATCTGCTGCAATTCTGTTTTCATAGCTAGCTTTAGAGGATTTGATGAGGGATCTCAACTTTTTGTTGAGGCTAAGGGAGTTTTTCCAGTCTTGGAACTTCACCTTATTCCACATCAGTTTCCTCCTTCTGTTGTAGAATTTGTTTATGGCAGGGGACCACCAGATTGGCTTCCTTTTTATTTGGAGGAGAGCGTCTTGGTTCTGTTGGGTATGGCAAGATCCATGCATTTATGTACGTGTTCATACAGTGCATTAGTGTATGATTCAGCGGTCGTGCAACTGATCTCCATTTGCATGGGTGCTGTGAAGTTAGCCACCTCTGTTTTTAGGAGCCCAAAGTTAGCTTTGGAGAAGTTTTTCATGGTGGTTACCTTTGCAGGGGTTGGACCTAACCAGGGAGGAGTTGACTCTTGGTGTAGAGCAACTGTCACCCATGTAGGTAATGACTAGGTCAAGGATGCTGCTACCTCTAGTGGGGGGAAGAATGAGCTGGTCCAGGGCATTGGAATTAATGAGGTCCCAGTTAATGGAGGTGTAGTTGAAGTCACCCAGTATGAGAGTGTTAGGTTGGACCCTAATATTCTCCAGGGTGGTTAGGAACATAGAGTATGAGTCTTGGGACATGGTTGAGGACCTATAGCAGGCTATGACCTTCCTCACTGTCTTACCCAATGTTAACAATGTTAACTGCACCTGAAGTATCTCAGATGCATTATGTTGGGCTACTAGTCTGGAGGTGTGCTCATCCTTTATGAATATGAAAACATCACCACCTTTGGAGCTTTGGTCCAAGTTCTGGGGCCCAAAGGTGTGGAATGAGTTATAGCCTGGTAGTGCAGGGGTGCTTTTTGCTGCCTTGAACCAGGTCTCTGTTATGGCACAAATTTAAGGAGTGCTTTGCGTGAGAGCATTTTGAGATTTAGACTTCTAGCGTTGAGCAGAATGACCCTCGGATTGCATTTGTTTGCAGCTGTTACTGTGATAATTTAGTCTTTGGAACACCGCCTAAAAAAAGGCACTATAGGGGTTGCAATAGCCTTGGCCAGTATCCAGAAGCCCAGGGGTGACAGATGCAGGCCATCTCTGGCAAAGCATCAAGGTCTGTCAATCATGTCATCCCAGGCAGACAGATACTGGATCCCCTCAGAATGACACCAGAAACTTAGCCAATTGTTAAAATCAATAATTTTCTGCTTGTACTGTGGTATCATTCTGGGTGATGGTAGGATGCTGCTCAGGGCTAGGGTCATACCTGCTTGGGCTACATAATCCAAGAGCTCCTCCATGTCTCTTTTCATGTAGTCCAGGGAGGTACGTCTCAGGTCATTCACACCCACATGTACAATGATTGAGTCATACTTGTACCTGTTGTTGAGGGACCTGAGTGGGTGCATTATGTGGCAGATCCTGGCACCTGATAGGCAGCTGACTGTTACTTTCTCCTTGTTCAACCGATTGATGGGACATCAGTGTGCCTCACTACCGAGTCACCTATGACTAGTGTGTTGGGCATGCTGTTTTGCCTTAGGGGCTTTGGTTGAGTGGCATGCTGTTTAGGAGAGTTATGTGTCTCATGATTAGTGTTGTATTGTGGTGGTCGAGTGCATTTCTGCTATTGGGGTCTCTGCTGTTTGGGTAGATTTTTATTGAGAGCCTCTGTGCAGGTAGGTGCACAGTTTGTGTTTTTATGTGAAGGCAGTGCTGGTGTATATGCTGGATGTTGTGTGTTCCATGTGGTGTGGTGCAAGTGTTGACCTTCTCCTCTTGACCAGCTATTCCAGTCTTGGCTGGAGAGTGTGTGGCTTCCAGTTTGGATATATAAGTGCATCTCTTGTAAGTCTGAGTGTTGGGAGGTAAGAGGAGGGGGTTGTCAGTGTACATGAGGCAGTTGCTACATTGCCTCAGGATGCCCAAGTTCACTAAGTTAATAGGAGAATGCACAGGGAACTGACCTTTAGACATGCCTGGAGAGGTGGGCATTAATAATAAGTACTGGAGCTGTTTCCTTGTAGAACGTTTAGTGCTGGTAGCACTTTTGTGTGCTAAAATAATTGCTACAAGAAGTCTGGTAAAGTGCTAGACTAATAAGCTAGTAAAAGTGTGGGAGAGGAGACAGCTAGTAGATCTAAGGGAAAAATTGAAGAGCAGACTTTAGCACCACTCAGAAGCTTACAAACAGTCCTGAATACAGCAAATCTGTATCTGGACTAGACTTGTTACAGGAAAGGTGGGAAAGAAGCACAAATGCAGGCTTCTAAACCAGAAAGTTGAAAGATATAGAAAAACTGCCCAAACGGCCAATAAACTACAATTTCTGGGCCAGAAACCACTCCTCTTGTGATAGATAGGCTACCTAGTGCTTACCACTCCCACTGATAAGCTAGAAGGCTTCCCTCCAACACAGAAAGGCTTGGTGGGCTCAGAAGCTTGCATACAGTCCTGGATACAGCAAATTTGTATCTGGACTAGACTAGTTACAGGAAAGGTGTGAATAGCAAATGCAGGCTTTTAAACCAGAAAGTTAAAGAGATGGAAAAACTGCCCAAACGGCCAATATACTACAATTTCTGGGCCAGAAACCACTCCTATTGTGGTAGATAGGCTACCTAGTGCTTACTACTCCCATTGATATGCTAGAAGGCTTCCCTCCAACACAGAAAGGCTTGGGGGCTCAGAAGCTTACAAACAGTCCTGGATACAACAAATCTGTATCTAGACTAGACTAGTTACAAGGAGGGCAGGAAACAAGCTTAGAATTTTTTTTAATAAAGTGGAAAGGGAGAAAGGAGGAGCAGAAGATCATTCAAAGTTAAGAAACTAAGTGGGTTGGCCTTCTCAAATGTTCTCTCTGCATTAGGTAGAATGAGCTAATGACATTAGACTGGGAGGAGTGTCCCAGATCAAATTTACAGTAAGGGAGGGCAACTGCAAAGCCACCAAGTATAAGAACAAGTTACCAATAGGGAAGGAGGGAGGGTGGGAAACTAAATCAGTTATATGATACACTCCAAGGAAATCAGAACAAACACAAACAGATGTTTAACAAATGGAGACAATGTCCAGTTAATACCTCACACACAGTAAAACTAGATAGAAAAGATTTACAAACAGTGTGGCAGACACATCTATAGCTTGACTCCTGAAAGTCCTTGTGGCAAGTATAGTGAAGACTATGCATACCTTTTGGTATCTACAGGTACTGAAAGGACATGCATTCCCAAGTTGCTATCTGTGGACTATGAACAATCACCAAAGTCCATATAACATCCCTGTCCACTCTAAACTTGTCCAATAAGTCCTGCTCAGCATAACTGAGATGACTGAACCTTTGCCTATATATCCTTCTTTTGTACCACTGAACAAAACAAGCAAATTGGAGTAAGACACAGCTGAAGAGACAGCAAAAGCAAGCATCTTTGTAGAATGTAAAGTGGATGGAGAAGTCATAGATACACTTTTTATAGCATACTTGTGCTTCAAAAAGTGACTATGAATCTCATAAATGTGGGAAGAGTACCTTATTAGCATAAGACAAAAGCAAGGTTTTCACACATTTCTCATCTACATCTCATTTTTCCATCACTTGTATAAGTTTTTTTCTCAAGCTGGTTCTAACAGCTGCACCTAAGCACAACTAGTGCCTCTGAACTTCAGCTAAGCTATGCTTGCTCACAACCTGCAGATATGCCCTCTGCTCTTATGTGCAATGCCTATGAATAGCACCCATTATCTTAATCACACATTGACAATTCGTAGTAAAAGTTTCAGCGAATTATACTTGGGATACCCAGTAAACACTGCATGCAACACTGCTGCTCCACATTGAAGGACTTAAACATAGTTCAGTATTGAAGATGGCTAGCCTGTTTTGATATCTTTGCAGTAGTTGACAAAAGTCCATTTTATGGAATGTAAATCTGATTTACTGCCAGTTCATTACAAATACAAAATGAGAATGTGCTGGATATCAATCCCTGAAGAGAAGTTATATATCAACCCATTATATAAAATGAGTAATATGCAACTTGGCACACCATGATATAATAATCAAATGACTATATAGACCTGCATTTGTTTTAAATGTATAAGAAATAATATCTCAAGCACTTTTGACAGTTCACTGTATGTCTTTCAAACTATAATATCTGGAATTTCCAGGACATACTGTGTGTAATACTGCCATTCTGCCACTAAACACTTGTATACAGCTCAGTGCTGAAGTTGAAAGTAGGCTGCTTAGTTGAGACATCTTTCTAGTGACAAATTATTTTGCATTGTGAGGAATGTTTATGCATTTCTTATGTAAAATCAATTTAGTACAGTTGTGTTCTGGATCAGTACTGCATTCTTCAACCTAAACAGAAGTCATATGCCCACTCCTTACAGAAAAAGGATATATTGCAGTTTGGTAGACAGGTACACTATATTTTGTGTTGAATTATGTAAAAGAGCCAATACCTTAATCATTCAATTACAGTTCTCACTGAGCATCTTAGAGAATTATGCTTAGATACTCAGGTATATGCTATATCTATGACTGACATTCCACCATTAAAGATTTGCATGCAACTCAAAATTTAAGTTTAATGAGGTAATTTTGCCCTTGTTGGTATGTGGATTCTTGGTGGTGACATCTCTTCAGTGGCAGAAAAGTTATGACAAAATGCATGTGTGCTTTTCACATCTGCAATAATGTTAACTCAAATAATATACAAAGTAACATTACAGGTCATTTTGCAAAATACAAAAGGAAAGAATGGTTTAATAGGGTGCAAAGTATACCAGAGTGCTGTACCATAGATAAATACACCACTACAGATGCATGGGAAGTGAGTACAGTTTAATACAATAGCACAAACCTAGCATACCATACAACAGAATTAAATATAGTGCTGCAAGTACTAAAGAAGCAGATGCAGTTTAAAAAAAAAGGTTCTAGACTTAGCACTCAAGAAGTGCAAAAAGTAAATTAGTCACCTGGGAGAATGTATACAGTGTATAAAAGGATGCACACCAAAGCCACACTGTACTCCCTACTTAATGGCTGAGGAACAAGGTCCTGAGTAATGAAAGATATGCTTAGAATTGACAGCAGTGCAGCACTATGCACTGTATTCTTCATAAGAATTTGTAGTGCTGTGGAGTAGCAGTCTGTCATTCAGATGGTATATGCAATCACTCAATATAATAGGGGTGATTTGTGTCCCTCCTGGGGGACCACAGCTCCAGGGATGCCCATGGCAAAATAAGGAGAGGAGTGTTGGTGTACTGCAGGATATTTATCTATTTTATTTCATTTCTAAACTACAGAAATGCTATGTTTCTTCACTTAAAACATAACATAAATTAGAAAAATACATCCTACAGAACTCATTCAGCAAACAGCCTGAGTTCTGATGTTGGATGGAAGTGGTAATTGGTTAAGTGCATTGACCTTTAGAGGGGGAGTGCACTTAACCAATCAATTCACAGACATTTTGTACCTTGCTGTGCAGAAAGACTATCAGTATTAAACCCATTCTAAAGACTTAAACCTTGCCGCTGATATAAATAGGACCTGGTGGAGAGACAGGTATGTATCCCAGAAAGTACCCTCTTCTCTGGAACAGGCTCCCTATCCATGTAAAGCAGAGTTTCTCACTAATACAGTTCAAGTGTAAGTTGAACAACAGGATGGGGAAAAGGAAATTAATCCGAGGTTTCACATTTGTGTCTCTAATGGACACAGGCAGGCTGTAAGTGGTTCATCTCCCAGGTCCCTGCTTACACTAATCAAGGGAATGAGAACTTGTCAGATATTTGGGAGGCATGGCTAGGCTTAAAAAGGTCCTTGTGGCCGTTAGCCTGGTAAACACCTATGAACCTATATACCTATAAACAGTAAATGAATAATCATTGGTTGGGAATCCAGCTGCTGGAATGCAAAGTAACTGTTTTCCTTTGTCTTGGAAGGCAACCAGATCAAATATGGACAGCCTCAGGCACCTGTCATTTTTTTATTCAAAAAAAAACAACAGCATTAATTGTAATGATTATTTAGCACCATTATCTAAACTAGTATGTTGAAGGTGAGTCTTGATAATGTACTGAAAGTGGTAGATTATTTCCCATAACTCTTCAGACATATCGGAGTTGCAATGTAATATTTATTAATTTACTCACATTTTGAACATGATCCTGTAATCCAAACCTCAAATATATTGCAGCTATTTCTTATCAGTACTAGAATAATTATGTGCACCAGAGCTCACAGTTTAACTTCTAAGTGTTGGGATTGCAGTCAGTATGTAATGACAGAATTTGAGTTTCAGGTTTTCTATTTTTCTGAAATTACATGCTAATGCAAATCTGGTTATTTGAACAACTTTCTATATATGTAAAAGCAGTATTTAAAATCTGTCCTTAGCTTAATTTTGGGGCTTTGTCCCATATCATTTTTTGGCTGTGTCCCAGATTCTTGTGCTAAAAGGTCAAGAGCTATGTGAGTACTTTGTTGGGGATGGGGTGGTTATGTGCATACCCATTATTTGTTCCATGATATTTTTGCTTATATTTCTGGTCTATTCCTCATAGCATTTGGTATTTTCTACCAAACTGTTGGGGACTGCAGTCCATAAACAAAGGCAGACAGTTGAAGTTCAATCTTCATATCCTTCAGAAAATGCTTGCTAATGCACATTCTATTATTTTAACAGATTTATATGTACATAATAGCAATATTTAACATTTGGTATGAGTAATATTTAAAATTAAGCCCTCGTTTTAGGCATTTGTCCTCCAGTTATTTTTGGATGCATCCTGTATTCCAGTGCTAAGATGTTGAGAACTGTCAAGAGTACTTTGCTTGGCGGGGGGCTGGCTGGTGAGCAGCTGCAGCATATCTCACAACTGTCCCTGAGCTGGCAGAATGTCCCTGATTTTGTGTGTGTGTAGGTATGTGTGTGTGCTCTTGCACAAGTCTGTATGGTTCCTGTACTTGTACCCCTTTAGCTACAGTGTAATGTAGTTTCAGTTGGCAGCTTTTGTATGCAATACAGCCATCTCTTAATGGCTTTAGCATTGTTATTCATACTATGTAGATTTTTTGCATATGTAGAGTACACCATCTGCCTCTTTGATGTGCAGTAACATCTGTTTTGTACTTCTCTACCCATATTGTACTATTGATATTTTCTCTGCATTTTTTTCTCAAGTAGGACATACACAGTATGGACAGTGTTTCTAAATCTCACCCAGGGTCTTTAATGAGTTGATTTTGCTTCCAGATTTTGCAGAAGAATAAACATTCTATAATTCTTTGTCTTGATATAAAAACTAATAACCTCTAAAATGCTGTATCCGCTTTAAATTAGTTATAGTGCTGAGTTCAAAGTGTTCCAGTTAGTCAATATTGTAGTTGATGAGTATAGTATTTTAACGTCTAATCAGAAATGACACTTTTGTTGAAATAGTTGCAGTTATTCAGACAAATCTGTACATGGACTTGAAAGAGAAATTAGTGTCTCTTAACTTATAAAAAGAACCGTGCATGTTAAATATTTTGTCTTCATTTAAAGCAGGCTGTAGATAAACTTACTAAGCAGATTTATTTCAGCAACTAGAGTTATACAGCTGTAAGCATACATCACAACAAACTATACTTTAAAGAATTAGTACAGTAATTAATAACAGTCATGTCTGCAGTTTACATGGATGTTACTTTGATGCCTACTGCCCTTTCTAGTATGACAAAAATATCCATCTTAGCAAATTTTAAGAGACTTTAAGAACTTCAAATAAGTAGTAAAGTTACTTTTGAACATTTCAGCTGACTGAATTATAACATTTTGGTAATATTCACAGCATTGTGTCTTTCAGAGATGTCTTGCTCAGACCTGTTCTTTCTCATAGTCAGTGAAGAATGAACCAAGAAGGCATAGTCAATACATGGCCTTACCTAAAGATGACATGTCTCACAGTATACAGACAAAAGTAATAGTCAACCCAGGTGAGCCCTGCTGGTTTGGACTGCATTTAAGAAAATCTTCTTGTGTATATATATATATATATATATATATATATATATATAGACTGCATACATTCTATGGGCTATGCTGGCCAAAAAGATTACAACCCAAAATGATTGATGTGGGACTTAATTATTTAACAGATTAACAGGTCAGAAGAATTTAACATCAGAGAAGTAAGTAGATTTTCAGTGTACTGAGACAGGTTGGTATGCATGTTAGTATTACTGCTTATTACAAGGCACACAAAAAACTGTGAAAAGAAAAAAAAAACAAAAATCCACAGCAGCTGTGCAAATAACCCAATAAAAATGAGCTGGCAAAACACAAGAACATCTGTACAAAGATGTCTGCAAATCACCCATTATTGAGTATTATAGGAGTATGTTACAATACACTGACTATTGAATGCAGTCAGATCAATAAAAGTTCATTATTTGTAAATTTAATCTTGTTTGAAATCATCAGCAAAGCTTGTTAACAGATTAGCTATGCTCTGTCACACTCAACCTATGAAAATGCCTGCGATGTATTCACTATTTACAAAACAATACAAGTCCCACAGCAGATACATATAGGACCCATCCAGAGGCACCCTAGCAAAATACAGAAAAGAAAAGTTTCCATATATCAAATGGGAAATATGCAGATTTTCCATGAAAAGTAAAAGTGCTTCAGCATACTGGATGTTGAATGCATTACACAAATGTCTTTAATAATGTACTCAGGCTAGCAGGGAAGATTCTATTAGTTATGATGTGTAGTTGTAGAATTAAGCAATAACTGATGACATCGGTGTAGTATATTGAAGATTTACCCATGGTTGGTATGGTTTAATTATGAGGGCAAAGCCTGAGTGATTAAATAAAGCCAACTGTGGGTAAATCTTCAATATACCACACCACAAAGTTGGTTATTGCTATTATACAATGACATTATTTAAGGGAAAAAAAATTGTCTTAAATAATGTCTTTGTATAATGCATCTTTGGTGCCCTTCCATGTTTTTCCAGTATCCTGGAGCTTTGTCTGATGTACTGCACATGTGTATGGGATTTGTGTTCCCATGCTTATGCAGTACATCAGTGCTGTACAAAGGAAGCAACAGAGAAAAGTAGGTCTCCATTGCTCCTTTTTTCTTTTCTTTTTTTTTTTTAATTAAAAAAAATGTTTCAGACAGTTTAGGGGCAGGAGAGAGACAGAATGGAGGAAATACAAGAAAATTCAGGTATGTGTCTTTAGTTTTGAATAACGTACCTGATGTTCCCAGTATTTTCTCTGTCCTGTCTCTCTGGTATGTCCGGATTCTGGAGTCTGGATTTTGGATTTTATTTATTTTTCTTAAAAAAAAATATATATATATATATATATATATATATACATATATAAATATATATATATATATATAAATATATATATATATATATATATGTATATATATATATATATATATATGTAAGTTACAGTATATAACAATGGAAAAAAGTCTGGGTGACCAGACCTTTTTCCATTGGTATATGCTCAGATTTACAACGGGCACGCTGATTGGGCTGACTAATCAGCAAGCTTGTTTTGGAATATTAATGGCCAGTCATTGTATAAATTAATCTACATTATACTTTTTGTGTTGAAACCATTGAGAAGATCAGCCAAGGAATATGGCAGTTTTCTGTGAGGCAATCTGTTTAAGCAGTAGGTTATTTAGTCAGGCAGTTCCATAATCTCATGGATGAGGACATTTCTAACAGCATCCATTCAAAAAATTAAAATCTTTTGTAATGCAAGCAAAGCATCAGTGAATGGTTATCAGAAATTATGTTACAAAAATGCAGATATACGTAGATGCCAATGGAAGAAGAAAAATGTTCATTCCATCAACAATGATCAAGTATTGTTGGTAGCCCTTTGAAACCCTCTCTTCCTTCAATACCCAATTCTACCCATCCAAAACATGCTTATGATTCCAGTTCATAACACCCACACAACTAGGCATTTCAGGACTCCACCATCCTGTTTGTGAAAGAATATCAAAATTCTCCCCTCCGTTTTCCACCCTCATCCCCTCAAAGGGTGGCAAATGCATTATCAGTCATCTTCTTGCATTTTTATCATAAGCCCCTTTCCCATTCATCTCCAGTGCATCCATCTCCAGTACTTTGAGTCTTTTCTCATATTCCATGTCTGCTACTCCCACTGCCATTTTTATGACTCCCTGTTACACACTGTTAACTAGTCTAGCAGTCCAAAGACTATCTCTCATTAAGTTCTTTATAAAAAATACAGTTTTTTATAAGAGGCCTCAGCAGCACTTTGTCAAACAGGAGAATGACATGTGCGTCTCTCTAGTTCACACCTCTGGAAATGCACCCTATGATTCTACTGGATATTGTCACACTAATATCTCACACTGCACAACATGATTTATCCTGGTTTTGCTTATAATATGCAGCTGGCTTTCCTCTATTCTTGTTAATAGAGTTATCCCCTCCTAATAACATTAGTTATTTGGGATGCATGTGTTTTACTGCTGGCACTTTGTTTGGAATGTGAATAAACTGACTGATATTAGTCAAACCCATATTACTCATATATCACAGCTTTACTGTTTTAGGACTGCAGACTTTTTGGAAAAGGGTGTTTTCTATATAGCTCCAAGGTTTAGCAATCTTGGAATTACTATATTTTGGTAAGCAGGGGTATAGGGGGCTGCAGCCTCCCACATGAAGAGTTAAGAGCATGACCCATACAAAACTGCTTTTGCTTGTTGTTGTTTAAGTAAAAGTTTACTACTACCAATGTTGACATTATTTTTGAAATGTTATGTAGTGTGGTTATGGTAAATTCAATTACTTACAGTGTACTCGAGGCATCCTTTATCTCCCGTGCCAAGGCTGATAATGTTATACAAGTTTGCATTGACCCACAACTTCCAACTGTCTGTCCACCTTGTAGTTGCTCAAGGAAATGATGGTGGATGGCTCCCCTGTTATTTACCATTACTCCAGTCATGGTATCATTTGTGATGTCAGACAAAAATAAGAGAGATTCTTCTAAGCACTATAAATACCAAACCCTGTGGCATCCACTAATCATAGGCTTCTTATTAAAATATTGATAATAAATGTAATAGCTGAACTCTGCCTCCCATTTTCTAGTCTACTATTCCAAAGATACTTCACCAATTTGAACCCCATTTCGATCACCCTTAGTTTTCCTATGGACTGCTTATGACACTTCGTGTCAAAAACCTTAGTGAAATCCTGATCAGATGCATTATGTCCACCTGGTACCTATTGTCAACATCACCAGAAACCCAGTCATACAATTGCATCAAATTAGACTAACAGAAACTCTGGTCTGTAAATCTGGGCTCTTGTCCATATGTTATTTATATAGCTGATGCTCAAAATTTTCACCAATGTGCCTTACTGAACCCTTCCTATAAGCATTCTTGGGAAGGAAGAAAACATGTCTGGACTATAATTCTTCTTTCTGGACCCTCCTTTATGCAAAGAGGCTATCACTGTTGCATTCCAATCCTGTGGAATGACTCCAGTATCAATGAATGGACTATAATGTTTGCCTTTGGTTCATCTAGGATGTATGTCATTTGTGCCAGAACTCACAGATAGTCTTTCAAGCCTAGATGCCTTATCTGTGTCCACAGGGCTCTTTTCTTTGCTTCTTCCTTAGTCACTTTACAGCATTACTTATCACTGCCCACTTCCTATCCCAAATTAATAATACTAAGTTGAAGATCTTATTACTACATCAGTCTACTTTCTTGCTTTTTCTGACTTTGTCTCCTCCTTCTCCAACTACATAGTCTATGGACATCTTTTCCTGGCCTTTGTCATGCAAGTACTAGGTTATTCTCTTGGATGTTCACATATGCAGGGGAAGGAAAGGTCACCTTTTGCAAATATGTGTTTCATAACAAATTACTGAAGAAACAACTTTGCAATCAAATAGACAAGACCAGCCAATAAAACTGGATCAATAGGCTACATTGTTTCCTTTCTTCCACATAAGCAGTGAACCTGTCTGCTTTATGATGAAGGTTCACCTAGAAAAGTTGAACATGTTGATGTTTGACACGTAACAGAACCAAATATTTGCATCTACCATATAATGTCTTGAAAATGAACTGACCAGACTGCCTATGTATTTTCATGTTTTCTGGAATTATGTTCTTTTTTTTCCATTCCAGCCTCACTGATTTCTATCTGCTAGCCCTGTGTAGCAATATTCTATTTACCCCCAACTGTTGCATCGCTAATCAGTATAACATTCATTAGGTGAGCTGTTCCTCTTCAAGAGGAATTATCTTGTCAATGTATTAGAATCTGATTTAGAACAAAGGAAGTGAGACGTAATTAATGGATGGCATCCAAAATCTACTGTATTGCTAGCATCTGGATTTTCCTATTACACTTTTTGATTCCCTGGTGCACAAAAGTACTTTGGTAATTGTGCAATGCATATTCCTGTGCATGTGGTGATAAGTGTCCAGTCATGTTTATTATTATCTTTTTCTACCCTCTGCCAGTCAACCATCAAGCTTTCCCAATGCCATATTTGCCTAGTTGTTTTCTGGCAGTGAGGCTCATCCTCAGATATCCAGAGCTGGAGGCTATGGGGGGGGGGGCATCATCCGAGAAAACATCAAGGATGTTTGTACTTTTACCAGCATCTCAGCAATAAGACCATTTTGTAGTAGTATAGACCAAACCTATTCTCTGGTGATGATGCACACACCTTCTGCACTGCGAGGATTTGCAATGCTCTACTGCACGTGCTCACGCTCACGCACACACACACACACATGCACACACACAAGCGCACACATGCACACACACACACACACACACACACGCACACACACATATATACACACGCACACACACACACACACACACACACACACACACACACACACACACACACACACACACACACACTCACACACATGCACACACATGCACACACACACACACACACACACACACACACACACACACACACACACGCACACACACACATGCACACATACATGCACACACAAATACACATACACACATGGGACAGGAGCTACCATCACTGGCTTGGAAAGCCAGAGTGCATGCTCATCCTTATATCCTCTCCTACTTTTGGTGCTCTGAAACCTCCTTACCAATGCAATGCAGCAACACAAATGGCTGGGACATAGCTCTCTACCCCCAGAATAGGAAGTGCTATCCTCCATGCTAGCACTATCAGTCAACCTGGTTGTCTCAGCAGTTAGGACTTTATTCCTCAATGCCACTGGGTTGGCTCATGCTTTATACAAATACAAGCCTGGTTGTTTTGTTTCTCAGGGTCTGCACCATGAGGCAAATAATACTCCCTCCTGCCATTCCAGGATTAGACAGGAGAGTTGGCACCTGCCCTCAACAGCCAATGAATATTCAGGTTGCTGACTGAATCTAGATCACTGCTGGTAGAGGTGGAGCCTTTATGTCTACATTAGAATGCTGAGCTTGCAGCTATGCTGGAAGGAGAGTGGCTTATAGCAGCATTTTTGTAGACAGGAAATTCAGATGATTATTTTTATGTGTTCATATATAACACCCATCCTGAAACACTATGCCCTTTGATTACTTTTCTGGTCCTTCTTGGTATTAGAGCTATTATTAAGACCTGGATATGGTTTGTAAAATAAATGCATAAACAGGCACAAGTGATAGCCATCTGAAAAAAATGCAAACTTCTGGCTACCACTGGAATTTTCAAATGTAATTCTTACTTTACTTTCCTATATATTATTACTCATTTGGAGACCCTTTTCCCCTAAACATTCCTTAGGCATTAATGTTGCAGTCCACAGCTCTCAGCACAACAGACATTGTTTTTATACCATTGCACTAGAAATTCCTGTTTATTTATTTTGTTTTTTTGTTTGTTTGTTTGTTTGTGCAGTAGTGGCACTAGAAGTTCCTGTTTATTTATTATGTTGCTTGTTTATGCAGTGGAGTTTCAGTTTATTTATGTTGTCCTTTGTGCAGTGGTGGCACTAGAAGTTCCTGTTTATTTTGTTGTTTTTGTGGCGATGGACCTAGAAGTTCCTGTTTATTTATTTTGTTCTTTGTTTGTGAGATGATGTCACTAGAAGTTCCGGTTTATTTATTTTGCTGTTTGTTTGTACAGTGTTTGGACACTAGAAGTTCCTGTTTATTTATTTTGTTGTTTGTGAAGTGCTGGGGAATTAAAAGTTAATGTTTATTTATTTTGCTGTTTATTTGTGCAGTGCAAGGACACTAGAAGTTCTTGTTTATTTATTTTGTTGTCTTTTTTTTGTGCAGTGGTTTGGCACTAGGAGTTCCTGTTTATTTATTTTGTTGTCTGTGTGGTGGTAAGGCACTAGAAGTTCCTGTTTATTTATTTTGCTTTTGTTTGTGCAGTGGTGGGGCACTAGAAGTTCCTAATTATTTATTTTCTTTATTTGGTTGTGTGGTGGTGGGGCAGTGCACTTCTTACTTTTTTTATTTGATATACCACATATTTTGCATCAGATAGAATGTGTTCATGTCTTAAGCAAGCTGAATGGATTGTGTGAGTTACTGTTTTAACCAAGAAGAACCCAGTCCAGCACATTGGACCCAATAAAGGCAATTCCAATTGTTTGAACCCCATTTGTAAGGCTCGCGATGCCAGAAAATTGCTGCATTAACAATAAATTACTTGGCAGCAGCACTGAAGTGAAACTCAGCAATCAAGGTTTTTCACAGGGGAACAAGGCTAATACCTTATTCTATGCGTTATCTGTGTATTTTAAAGACTGTAACCTGCTATACCTCCCCCGGGAACCAGAAGCACTGGCTAGATATGTCTAGATCCCTATAGCTACCTTACAAGTTGGTATATTTTAAAAGTTTGTATCTTTTATAAGTTTGCCAGGACATAGAGTGAGGTCGAAAAACTTTGCAGTTAAATATAGTGGAAAACTCACCCTAAAAAGCTTACAAACTTACCCTGGCAAGTTGTGTGCCTGTTCTGACAAGAACAACACATACTGATTGGCTTTGTAACAGCGCGGTCGGGTTGGGCCCCGCTCCGTTCGCCTCGCACAGCTCGGCTCACTCCGCTCCCCTACCCCCAATTCCCACCCACCCCCACATCATCTACATTTATTCGTGCTCCTTGTCACCTGACTACCTCCTTCCACCAATTACCTTCTACTGCCTACTGACGACACACCTAGGTAATTACCCATACATTGTTACTCCTATCATTTAAACCACACCCTAAACCTCTGCTTACTTCTACATCTTTATACCATCTACTTCCTGGTATACTCTAATATGTTTTACCCACTGTCTTTACTCTTATTATCACTCACTTCCTTAACCTACATTACAGCCTTACATACATTCAACCCCTTAGACAAGAACTACTACCATACAACACATACTTCAACACCTACTAATACACACACTAATTTCACCATTTGTGCAACATTATTTAAGGATAACATAATTCTATATACTAATAAGACTCATCTTCCAAATCCCTACTATGGAAAAACACCTTATATAATCTACAAAAGTATAGCACATACTATTAAGCACATAATAATTCTTACCACCATACTTCTTATAGCAGGAGACATACATCCAAACCCAGGACCTTGCCCCACTACCCTAACATATAGGACTCAATCAGACCTACTGATCATTAACATCAATGCCAGAAGTATCTCAAACAAACTCCCAGACTTACATGCACTCATTTCCCACCATGCCCCAGATATACTTACTATCTCAGAAACCTGGCTTAAACCCTCTATCCCAAATAATGAAGTTCTCCTACCAGGATACAATATTCTAAGGTTAGACAGAACTGGTAGGAAAGGAGGTGGAGTCGCTATTTTATTCAAAAATTTACTCCACCTCCAGCCACTTCAAACCCCCATACCCATATTTCAGAATGCTGAAATCTTAGGTGCTACTCTGTCTTTGAACAAAGAAAAACAAATTAACATTCTGTGTAGTTATATCCCTCCTAGAAATAACTCCCATACTATAGAAGAAAATGTTCAGTGGCTCACTCAAAGCCTTCCTCACAAAACGATTTTACTAGGAGACCTAAACACTGACTGGCTAAACTGCAACTCCAGTAACCCCTCTATTCAAATAAACCTCTATGGTTTCACCCAATTAATCCAAGAACCCAGCAGAATTGACAAAAATTCCCGAAGACAGTCTATTATTGATTGGACATTAGTGAACTGCCCCAAACATAATTACCACACAGGACTTCTACTAGATGGACTAAGGTTCATAGGTTGGTACTAGGCTATCAGCCCTAGGGCCTATACAAGCCTAGCCATAACAATTCCCTGGCTATTTCTTCCCACACTATTTACTTCCCTGAACCCCTGTCTAGCAAGGCGACTGACGTGATCCCGGGGTGAAGTTCCTTTCTCCCATCCAATCGTCAAGGTTTCTTTTGAAGAGGACCAAGGAGGCATTCTGCTTGACATGTATGGGCAATCTATTCCAGAGTCTGGGGAGTCTCTGGGTCAGGAACCTATCCCTCCAGCATGTTTTGTTTATTGTGATGACAAGGTTTAGATCCCTGGAGCATGTGGCTCTGAGGGATTGGGATTTCTTTAAGTGTAGCATGTCCAACAGCTCTGGGTTTGACATGGCCTTGTATGTTAAGCAAAGATCGCCTCTGAGTAGATGATATGCGACAGAGTATAGCTGGAGTTTTTTAAGGTGGTCAGCGTAGGGCATCTGCTTTAGGCCTGTGATTCTTTTAGTGAGGTATTTCTGTGGCCTTTCCAGTTGTTGCAGATGTCTTGAGAGGTACATATCAAATGGGGCATTGTATTCTATAATGGGTCTAATGAGGGATGAGCACAGTGGGACAATGACCTCCTTTTTTCTGGATGAAAAGCCCTTAGTGATGAGGTGTGCCACATAGAAGGATTTCCTGACTGTTGTGGCGATGTGATTATCGAAGGTGAGACCATGTCCACCTGTGTCCCTAAGTCTCTTATCAAACTTTCGGTGTTTAGTGTACTGCCACCTATATGGTAATTCACAGATACATGTTTTTTCCCAAAGGGGATAACTATACATTTCTTGGCATTGAGCTTGAGCCCATGGCTCTGGCACCAAGCATCTGTTTCTGTAAGGCCCTTTTGTAGAGTATCTACATAATTTGGGGATTCAGTAATGGCTCCCAGTTTGCAGTCATCTGCAAACTTTGTTATCCAGAGTCCCTTAGTGTTGGCCTGTACTTCAGAGAAGTAGATGCCAAACAAGAGCGGTCCCAGGACTGAACCCTGAGGTACTCCACTTGTCACTTGTCTGGAGCTGGATTTGGAGTTGGCTACTTTTACAGTGTGGGTTCTATCAGTAAGCCAGTTAGCCACCCATTGGGTGACATAGGGATTAATGCCCAGCTTAGTAAGTTTATCTATGATTCCAGAGTTGGGGATGGTGTCAAAGGCCTTGGCAAGGTCTAGATAGGCTGTGTGGACCACCTTACCATTGTCCATGGCTCTGGAGAGTGATTCGAAGAAGTCAATCAAGTTTAGGAGACAAGATTGGCCCTTCACGAACCCAAACTGGGTGGGGTCCAGTGTTTGAAGGTTGGCAATGTCTTTGTTTATAAGTTCCATGATAATACGCTCCATGGCCTTGCAGATAAGGCTTGTTAGACTGATGGGACGGTAGTTTCCGGGATCCAAGGTGGATCCCCCCTTGTGGAGTGGGATAACTGTAGCTGTGCGCCACTCAGTGGGCACGAAACCTGAAGTGAGGCTATGATTAAACATGACACTTAGGTGAGGTGCCAGTTCATATTGTAGTTCATGTAGTACACAGCCCAGGATGTCATCTGGTCCCATGGATGCTGTATTCTTAGCTTTGGAGAGTGCGTTTTTCACCTGTGTCGCCGTTATTACCGGAATTTAGCAATCTTCCGGTATTGAGATGGGCCATTTAAGGGGTGAGATGGGGGGTGAAGTTGGCACTGAATCGATCTGCTGGGATATTGGCAATATCCTTGGGATCAGTATATTTAATGCCATTCTTTTTTAGCTCAGAGCAGATCTGAGCATTGCCATTTAGATTCTTGACGTAGTTATAGAATGCCTTGTTGTTGTCTTTGGAATCTTTGGCAATTTTATTTTCATCACTAAGTGACCATCTCCCTACTTTTCTCCTTAGGAAATGTACCAACATCGCTAATCCTATAATCTACAGACAGGTTAGCGATGACTGAATCCTAAACCCACAGGATCTAAATGACACTTTAAAATACTGCAACTGGGAATCACTTAAAACCTTAGACCTAGACCAAGCAGTTGGTTATTTCAATGAAACATTCACCAGAGTTCTAAATTCAATCGCCCCTATCAGAAAAATTAGAGTCAAAGCAAATTATGCCCCATGGTTGAGTAGAGACACAAGAGCCTTATTAAAATCTAGAGATAGGGCCTGGAAGCAATGGAAACAAGACAACTCCAACCTAAACAAACAAAACTATAAACAACTTAGAAACTTAGCCAAAAAACATACCAGACTAGACAAACAAAACTACTTCCTAACTCTACAAAATAAACACTCTAGAAACTCCTCAAAAGTTTGGCACACCTTAAACTCTTTACTAAAACCTGGTAAAATGACCAACCCCACCCCTACCCCTCCCCATTAATGATAATGCCAATATCATTTCCCAACTTAATCATCATTTCATAAATTCTATCCACAAACTGTCCTCCAAATTTGCCAAAACTAATGACCTACCCACTACTACTAAAAGTAACTCAATTAACTCAACTAAACTCCAAGACAATAATCCCACCTTTACATTCTCACCTGTTCCTACTAGCAAGATTAAAAAAATCCTCTGTAAACTAAAACCTACAACTCTTGCAGCAGGTAGTATACCTGCAAACTTCTTAAAAATAGCAGCTGACTCCTTAGCTTACCCCATTTCAATCCTTATCAACTGGTCAGTCAAAGAATCCTATGTCCCCCATATATGGAAGATCTCCTACATCATACCATTACATAAAGGTGGAAACTCATATGACTTCTCCAGCTACCGGCCAATAGCCATACTCTCTCTCCCTTATCCAAGCTCTTAGAGAAATGTATTCATTCTCAGATTATGCAGTTCTTAACCTCACATAATCTTCTCTCCTCCACCCAACACGGTTTCCGCCCACACCATAGCACAACTACTGCTCTTCTCTCTTTTACCAATCAGGTTAACCTGCACAGGAACAATAATAACTTCATGTCTGCTATCTTCCTGGACCTTTCCAAAGCTTTTGACATGGTTTCATATCCCTTACTACTTGATGCTCTTTCCTCCCTATCCTTCGGCTCTCCTACTATCTCCTGGTTCAACAGCTATCTATTAGATAGACAGCAAGCTGTCCAATGACAAGCTGAACTATCACCCCTCCTCCCTACCTCTGTAGGTGTACCTCAGGGGTCAATACTTGGCCCACTATTGTTCTCTATTTTCACAAACAACCTACACACCTCCTCCAAACAGGCCACATTAATACAGTATGCAAATGACTCAGAACTTATCTGCGCAGCACCTTCTCTTATCACCCTACAGAAGCTAGCCCAAGACTCCTTCTCTTCCACAGAAGGTTGGATCACTGACATACAACTGATTCTCAACACTAATAAAACAAAACTTCTTTTGTTCACCCCCAATAAATCCAAATCCACTCCCCTAACCTTCTCAATTACATCTCAAAATGGCACAGTTATCTCTCCTACTACACACACAAAACTCTTAGGAATAGAAATAGATAAAAATCTGTTCTTTGATATTCATATAGCTCAGACTATACAGAAGGTTAAAAAAATGGGTACCCTTTATAGACACAAAAAATTTCTCATTGATAAAGTAAGAATCACCCTAGCCCAAACTCATCTCTTATCCACACTATTGTATGCTGCACCAATACTAACCCATATTAGAAAAACAGACCTGGGCAAAATCGAGAGCTGTTACAACAAAATTGCCAAATTTGCCAACAACTCATTTGTCAGAAGCCAGCATTGCCACGTACTGACATTCAATGGCTTGAATTCCCACAATTACTTACCTACCAACACCTTACTTGTGCTTTTAATATCCTCAACTACCCAAACAAGACTCCATCACTAAAACAATTACTAACCCGTTACTCTTCCACGTGACCTCTTCGATCTTCTAATAAACCTCTCCTAAATATCACCATAGCCAACAATACTGCCTGCAAAGCTCTATACTCCCACAAAATAGCCAAATACTGGAATACTCTCCCTTCCAGCATAGTTACAACTACTACCAACACTCAATTCAAAACACTACTCAAAGTACATCTTAGAAAAACTTGGATGTGTCCATGTATTACATAACTATCCACCTCTTCTCTACTGGCACCACCTCTCTATACTCTGTTATTGACCCAAAGTTTAGTTTTGGAATGTGTTGAACTGAATGTCTAACCTTGTAAAATATTTTTTTTTATTTTGTTTGCACTGTCTTATATACTCCTAATATATTAGCTGTTATCATCTTTGTCTTATACACTTGTAATAAGTAACTTGAATTGAATGTCTAACCTTGTAAAATATTTTTTTTATTTTTCTTGCACTGTCTTATATAATTGTAATATGTTAGCTGTTATCATCTTTGTCTTATACACTTGAAGTAACTGTGGAGCTTTTCTCCCCGGGCCTCCACTGAAAATGGACCTGTTCCAGTTGGATTATCCTGGTCAACAAATGTAAAATAAATAAAATAAATAAAATAAGTGACAATTGCCAAACAAATCAATAAAACATACTGCAGCAATCCACCATCAATAAAATTCTTTAATGTCACAAAAGACTAAGTGCTTTCATTCCTCAACAGGGAACTTCATCAGAATTTTATTGGTGGTGGATTACTGCAGTACATTTTAATGATTTGTTTGGCAATTGTCACTTCAATTGGAATTGCCTTTATTAGATCCAGTGTGCCGGACTGAGTTTCTTCTTGGTTTTGGTTTTGATTTCGACTCAGTCTCTCCACTGGATTTCTTCATTGGTGAGTTACTGTTTTAAAAGCAGTGAAAAATATAAAAATAAATATAACCAAAACCAATTGTAAAGATGGTAGCCACTGAGTTGTTGTCATTTTGTACTGTATCAAAACTGTATAATCAGGTTTCAAACTGTAATGGAAATTGCTATACCTGAATGGTAATTTCCCAGATGGCTCCAGTTGTCACCATCCCAGACTTAGATAATGCTGTTTGGTTGTAATGTGTCTAAAGCTCTAAAGGGTTCAACAGATAAAAGGGTCATGTTATACTCAGTATCTATGATTCATAGATTCATAGATTCATAGATTAGTACTAGGCTAACTGCCCTTGCGAGCCATTTTAAGCCTAGCCAATTATTCCCTGTAAGATTCAAACCCTGTACCTTGTGGTTGTAAGGCAAACACCTTAACCATTAGGCCATCCTCCCAACCCAATATGGTTGTAGATAGATAGTTTATGCCCCCGCTTCTCTGTCCTCTTCCCCTCGTACTGTATTGCTGACAGTGTCTGTACCAATGAAAGACATCACTTTGTGTAGAAAGTGTTTCTGCTCAAGCAAATATAGGCATTAAGTATTAGCAAGGTTGCTATGTCAGACATAATAATACATAAGCATTCCTGTTTGTTGGCAAAATGTTCAGTAGTTTGTTTTGTAGTGCCCCATTTTTAACTTCTAACACACATACATTTTAAGCATCAGCCTAAAACTTTCCTTCAGTCTATTTATAATAAGGTAGTACACTATTGTAGCAACATGGAGCCAGAATTTAAAACAATGGGGCATAGCAGCTCACCAACAGTGTGAACATTTGCAGAATAACTTCAGTCCCAAAAGAATGCCTGCACTTGCAGAATGCAAATGTAAAATAGTGCAAGCATTTGCAGGCCAATTATGCTGTACATGTGAATTCTATAACAATGCAGAGGCATATGATACTTTCAAATACTGAGTCAGTACTGATCAGTCTTACATCTCATTTAGAATAACTGAATAACAAGTCTTGTAAATATGTAAATACGTACACAGTTTTTCTCTCCTTTGTCCACAACTGCTTTACAAATATAATTAAACTAGTTTCAACTGTACTGCCTAACTTGTATTTCAGTTCAGTGTTTTGTCTCAGACCTGTTTTTATCTAATTTATGCTACTTCTGTTAATGTGTGCAACTTCATTTTATTTATTTAATAAGGACTTCTGATTTGTGCATATTCCTCTCATGCTACATATTACTGCTATGCTATGTTTTCAGTAAGGACCTGTGGCTTGTAAAATGTTTTCTTCTTACACTATGTATTCTGATTAATTTATTGTCAGTTCTGTGTTGTGTCCAGGACATGAATGAATAGCTTCAAAGACCAGTCCACCTGCCTACCAGCTTATCAAATGGAATAAATAAATGTAGTCACACAAAAAAATATGTTGATGACTGGGGACATAAAACCAGCTGCATCAGAGATTGCCGCCGCTGTCTGTGACTGAATGAAATTTCAAAAAGCATATACTAGCACTGTTGTACCTAAAAAGTGTATGCAATTTCTTGCAGGCCCATCACCAGTTTCCTGTGGTGATCTTACTTTCTGTGATCATGTTTAACATTCTCCTGGATAACCTGGCCCAGGGCTAAATAACACTTTTGACACAATAATGCAAGGTTACAGCAACTATGAGCGAAACAGCATGTAAAACTATAGTGTTTCTGTATGATAATTCTCCCAGCAGATTCATATTGCTGCATGGAGCCCTCACCACCACATTGTGATGCATCTCACCACTGCATTTAATTGATCTGGAGTCCTGCTACATCATTGTACAGACCTGCTGCACTCTGCCAGACATGAAAGATGGGCAATAGCAATCACAAAGTGTCCTGATGTGTGTCCACTCACTGTGTCTGGTATGACAATGGCTGCTGCCTATGCGAGTACATACCATTGTTCATGAATATGTACAAAGACATTGCTGTCTCACACACAATGTCCTGACCAGTAGCTTATGTGTCAGTTATCATATCTGCATCACTGTGGGTCCCCAGTGAAGTCTTGCCACCTAAAGTTACACTCTTATCTGTATTACACAATTCACAGGAACCAGTAACATATTCAAGAGATATGTATAATACTTGTTTAACAAATATTGCAAAAGTGAATAACATTAAACTACAAGCACAGAGATTCCCCTCCTTGTTTGGACACCTTTTGTTTAATGCCTTAGTATCCTGTAATGATATACAGATATAAGATGGTTAGCATGCAGTGTTCCTATTATCTTTATAAAACTGTCAGTCTACAGCATACATGGACACTCATGTTGCTTCACTGTCCTTAGTTTGGATCACATAGTGCTTATTCCATGATGTGCATATATATGCACATCTAATGTTGTAGATGTTAGTAATATAGTAATCGAGCTATGCTTGCCAATGTAAGTGTTTTGTGACACCCACTGAAACTTACGTGCAAATAATTGTACAGTGCAATGCACAAAACTCAGCAGCTGTTGACTGAATGCATCAAATACTGCTAACAAAAATGCTTAACACTGTGGAGTATCTTCTTCCAGTAAGTTCACTGTAACAGGAAATAATAACAGATTTTATCCATTTTATATGCCTTCATTCCTCGTCAAAAGTTTTATCAGCTGTTCTTCAGTCATTAGAAAGACCACTGGTTCTGTGCCAGCAATCTTTCAAACCTTAAACAGTGAACAAGGATCCCATATAAAGTCAGTATGTCTAGAGCTTTCATCAGTTCTTTTCACCATGCTGAATACATCAGATACTGCTTTAACAATGCAGCAATTTTTAGCACTTACATGTTCACAGAGTGGTAATCTAGCATGATAAAGATTGCATTATCAATTACATCTTCAAAGATGGGTACCCTAGCTTGATAAACCTTAGAGTAATTTTGGATGCAGAGTGCATCACGTTTGTCAATCATTTGTTATTTTGTATCAAAGATCTTCAGTCAAAATGCACTCAAAACATTCCTTAGTTGTTACTGTAGCCTGTAATCCATTTTTGACAGCATGTAGATGTGTTTAAATGCATTTTTCGAGCTCCATATTTTTTAAAGCATTGAAACAGAGTCTAATGAAAAACAGAATTCATAGGCGTTGTAAGGCAATTTAGTCTCATGACCATCAATACTTTGCCAATACTCACCCACAAGCTGTACCGCCTTTCTCAGGAATGACTAGGCCAGTTAGCCTTGGAGTAGATTTGAGCCTAACCATGCAGTCATACAGATTCTGCTTGAAGGATGATAATATATATTGCACATCTTAACCTGTAGAGGTAGCTTCTTCCAGAGATGAGTGAGGCATTGCATAATGAATCTCTCCCTCTCTCTCTCTCTTTCTCTCCATTGTGTTCTATTTATCTGCTGGTAAAGACTGGGGTCCCTGATTCTGGTTTTTATTAATCATCATCATCAACCCACTTTTTCCCATTTTCTACATGGGGTTGGGGTGTCATGTTAACTGCCACCATCTCTCTTGATTCAGTACCACACTCCTGTCTTCTTTGACACTCATACCTGACTGATGCAGATTTTCTCTCACTCAATCCATCCACCTCTTTGCTGGACATCCACATTTCCTCTTATCTTTTCCTGTCTGTCCAAAATCTTCTTTACCAGATTGTCTTCTGCTTTTCTGCACATGTGCCTGAACCACAGTAACCTGTTCCCTTTGATCTTTTCTGCAATTGGAGCTACTTTAGCTTCTGCTCTTACACCTTCATTTTTTTCTGTGTCCCACCCTTCTCAGGCACTTCATTTCCATCATCTCTAGCTTCCTCTTCTGCTCTGTCTTTAAAGCCCAGGCTTCTATACCATACAGTGGTACTGGTCACACCACCATTTCATACACCTTACTTTTCAGCTTCTTTGGCATTCTTCTGTCATACACTACACCTGTCACTCAATGCCAATTGGCTACAGCTCCTCCGATTCTAGCTTTGACCTCTTTATTCAGACTTCTCTTCTCCTCAACTACCCTTTCCAGATACTTGAAGCTATTAACCTGTTCCACTATCTTCTCTTCTATCTCAATTCTCAGCTTCTTCTGATTTCCCCAATCTGCTGCCTTTACCATTTTCTTATCTGTACTTGTTTTCATCCTATGCACCTTCAGTTTTGTATTCCATTCCCCAATCCTTTGCTGAAGTTCTCACTCAGAATCTGCCTGTAATGTCATATTGTCTGCATACAGCAGTTTTGTTGCTCTGTTCCCTCTGACCTGTTTGCTGATGTAGTCCATCACCCGTATGAACAGCAGTGGGCTCAGAGCTGAACCCTGGTTCTCACCCACTCCCACTGGGAACCCATCTGTGAGACCGAACAGTGTTCGTACTTGAGCTATTGTGTCCTTCTACATAACCTTCACTAATTCGACCAATGTTTCTGGGACTTCAAACCACCGCAGCGCTGCCCAAATCAGCTTTCTTGGGACCTTGTCATATGCTTGCTCCAAGTTTAGGAATGCTCATCTGGACTCTTTCCTCATCTACAGCTTCTTCTCAACTATCTGACTGCAAACATCAGGTCAGTTGTGCTGCATCCTGATCTGAATCCAAACTGCCAACCTCCCATCTTACTTTTTACTGCTCTGCATATCCATTTATCAATCGCCCTCTCCAGATCTTTCATGCAATGTGACAGGAGTTTGATACCTCTGTACTGCCCAAAGTTGTGGATGTCCCCTTTGTTCTTGTACACTGGCATGAGTTTGCTTATTCTTCAGTTATCTGGGATACTCCTTTCTCTCCACACAACTATGAGTACCCTCAGGAGCAATTTCTCCCCTATATCACCCAGCATCTCTATCATATCTACTGTGACCTCATCTGAGCCTGCTGCTTTTCCTGACTTTATTTTCTATAGTGCTATTTTTACTTCTTCTAGGGTGGGCTCCTCTTCTTCTCTTATTGTAGGTTGTGTCTGTGACAGTACAGCTTCTGTATTTTGTTTTGTTTTTTTCATTCAGAAGCTGCTGGAAGTACCCTTTCTTCTGCCTTTTATGTCCCGTGAACCTGTGAGGAGGTTGTTGCTGTGATCCCACATGAAGGGTGTCTGACTGCCTTCTTTGTCTTTCTCTCTTCTTTACAACCTGATATAGTTTATTTGTGCCAACTACTGAATCAATTTCCAGAAGCTGATATAGTGCCCCCCCAATGCCCTGTTCTTGCTATTGCAACTTCCTTCTTATCTTCTTTTTTAGCCAGCCAGTATTCCTTCCTAGCTTGATTGGTCTTTTCTATCTCCCACTTTTTCCTGCACTCTTTCTTTCTTTTGATGACTTCCTGGACTTCTACATTCCACCACCAGCTTTTCTTATGTACTTTACCCATTACCTGTTTACTAATTTATTGGCAATTTTGCTGCAATGACAAGTTAGAGTAGAAATATTGCAGGCCGTTACTGTGTTCTGCATACAGAAGTTCAGTACAAGAGCTCCAATGGAAAAAGTTCAGTGCAAAATGTCAGACTGAAGTAATGGCATATGAAGCCTTGCATCCGATAGCTACATATGACAGTACATATGTCAGCCCCTCTTTGAGATTGTTCTATAAAACTTACTGGAGCGGCAGAGTAGTCAGTTACAAAATCTACCTAAGGCTGCTGTTCTACCATCAGGAATTTCAGAACAGCTCTGTAATGAAACTGATCATTGCAATTTAATTAGTCATAACACACATTTCGGCTATGACTTGTAACAAATGAAAAATATACATATATATTCATTTTTTGGTGCAATATAGTAGGATCTTCACTTCTGAGGTAATGACAACGTAGCACAGAAGTATTGTAGATTATTACTATATTCTGCATATTGAGCAGTTCACCTCAACAGCTCAGATGGAAGCAGATTATAATGCAAAATATCAGATTGTGATATTGAAGGCACATAAAACCCTATTGTATCCGCTTTTGATATTGCTATAAAACATTCAGGCTCTAACAGTCAAGTTTATGTTACAGCGCTATTTTATGGTCAACGATTTCTTTTCAGTTGTAAGTGAAAATTGATGTGTCTAATGCAGTTGTTCTAGAATGTGGCATTTCAGCCAATAACTTACTTTTTCTGGCTACATTTGTATGATTCTTACTTCTGATGTAATGAGAATTGTTAAAGAGATTTAGCCATGTATTGCTGTGCACCAAAATTAGCCTTTTATAGTCATTTGAGTGCTCTGTTGTTTGTTATTTTTGTTCATAACAAAACTATAAATGTTGCAATTTTAAGGCAGATAAAGTCTGTGCATAATTGATTCACATCATAAAAAAACAAATATATGTTTTTTTTCTCATAAAAAGTGATATTTGATCTAATTTTTCAAGTCATAGCGTAATACATGCATTCTATTTCCAGCCATTATTTCTTTGCTTTTGCCAATCACACATCACTGTTGATCATCGGAATCAGATATCTGGTGATCATCAATGGTAGTCTGCGGAAATGAAGAGCAGATCACAGTTAAATGACAGTTGAAGGGAGCAGGACAGAGCATAGTTTCTGCTTCCAACCAAATGAGATACATTGCTGTGGCCATTCCATGTACTGACTGCACTGCATGTAAATCAGGATTAAATGCAATAAATTCCATGAGAAAAAAGACAGTTTTGAGCACCTTATGTTTTTTTTTTGTTTTTTAACTGCTTTGGGCAATAACATATGGCTATATATATATATATATATATATATATATATATATATATATATGTGTGTGTGTGTATATATATATATATATATATATATATACACACACACACACACACATATATATATATATATATATATATATATATATATATATATATATATATATATATATATATATATATATATATATATATGTGTGTGTGTTTGCATTGACTCAAAAGTGTCATTGCCACTGTCTGACATCATGACTTATACATGGTTTCCATATACGGTGTTGTACTGAACTTTAAGTCAGAATGCAGAGTACAATAATGTTCGTGAAGGCTTATTTTTATAATCTACTCTCCAGTTTCAACTGATATGCGATAAAGTGTCTCACGGCTACTTAAGCTGGCAATCCCCAATTAAGTTAATTTTGTTGGTGAAGTCATGACATATTATTCTAGGAACTGTGTCACGAACAACCTTAAATAGCCATTTGGGTAGTCTGTCGTTTGCTATTCAGTTCTCAACAAATATGTACATTTTTCATTTTCTCAACAATCTCTACATGTATTTGTAGGGGGCCAGTCTATGGATTTGTATTTTATTTCTGCATTTATTTATTTAGCATTTATGTAATGGGAAAGTCTGTCTGGAACACAGCCCATTTTCAGCAGAGGCACAGGAGAAATGCTCCAGACACATCTTTAGAATGTGGGACGAAACCTATGCAAATGCGGGGAAGACATGCAGACTCCACACAGAAGGCACCCCAGCTGAGAATTGAACTGGAGAACCTCTTGCTGTGAGGTGATAGCACTAACCGCTGCAAGAATGGTTTGTTAACCAAGCATGCAGATTGTCATTTTCAACCAAGATCTGGGCCAAAGAAACATTTGAGAAACAACAGATTTAAAATGTATCAACTTAATGGATATACCAATAAAGAATAAAGAGTTAATCATAAAATAAGTGATAATTCATGCAAAAAGCAGCAAAAGAAAATAGACATAAAATGATTATATACTAAGGGTGTGCAGCAAATACTAGCAGAGAACAGAGTTTATCAGCACATATAAAATTCTGATCAGTTATATGAAATGTATGGATTAAAACAGAGAACAGCTTTTTCCAGTAAAGTTATCTTTGCTGGGTGGCAAAGCACTTATGGAAAGGCTAGTTAATGGTTATGAAAATCACAGAATAACTCCTTCTGTGCATTAAAGATGGTCATGGATGCAGGCATCTAGCCCTGACTCTGGTCCTGGAGCACATTTTCCTATCTGATTCAAGAGTCTTACTTGGGATATGATTTATCAGAAAAGCAGTTATCAGGGGAAAGTATGAGAAAGAAAGCAGGCTGATGTAACCCATTAAAGTCTGACATTGAGTCCACCTGGTCCTGCAGTATAAGGGTCACATTAAGTTGGAGACAGTAATGAGTGGTAAAGAACCAAATAACTGATCAGTGCAGTAACTGTGTTAAACGGTAAGTCAAAAGGCTCTGCTGCAGAGTATATATGTAATACAGCATGATAAATGTCAGACATTATAGTACAAATCAATTGCTTTAGTGGAAGAGAACACAGAGAAAAGAATTAGAATATTGTAATAGATTAATGAAAAATACAAAAATAACAGTAGTTCTGAGCAGTGATACATGAAATACTATCTATACAAATATTTACAAGAAAGGAAACATATGTATTTACCAGGTTTACACATTTTATGATTTGAAGCATAACAATTATAATGTAAATGTTATTGGGAATGCTATCAGGCTGGCACAACCTGCCTTACCTACTATCTCAATGAAGCAAACACGTTTGTTTTCTTTAGCAAGGATGTTTTTTTTTTTTTTGGGATTATGCATTTCTGATATCAGGGGCGGCCGCAGTGGTGCAGCGGTTAGCATTGCCACCTCACAGCAAGAAGTTCTCAGGTTTGATCCTTGGCTGGGGTGCCTTCTGTGTGGAGTCTGCATGTCCTCCCTTTGGTTGCGTGGGTTTCCACCGGGTGCTCCGGTTTCCTCCCACATCCCAAAGACATGCTGTAGGTGGATTGGACACTCTAAATTGGCCACAGGCATGAGTGCGTACATGTGTGTGCCTTCTGTGGAAGGTTGGGTGCTGGGCTGGCAACTCGACACTGTAAATCTCCACTGCCAATCATGAGGGGACAGGTGATCCACTGTGGCGACCCCTAACCAGGAAAAGCCGAAAGAAGAAGAAGAAGATGCATTTCTAATATTAGGCAGAATTTTGTTCCATTTGATAGGTGCAGTTTTTGAAAAGGCACTTTCATATTCTGATAAACCAAAATGAAGTCCTTGTAACATTATAGCACCACTGCAGGGAGCACTCAGCTGTTGTCAATGTGACACCCCAGCACTAGTTCAGTAATCAAGGAGCCTCAATCCTCACCACTGGAGATGTAAACAATGCGAGGATGACAACTACACAACAGTACAGTACAATTTCCCTTAAGAGCAAACAGAGATCACAGTCAATCTGGGGCTGGGGGGTCAAGCCAAGACCTCCAGCATTCTCTCTGTCTGACCAGTGCTTCGTGTTCCTGCCCAAGCAGCTGACACACACACACACACACACACACACACACACACACACACACACACACACATTTTGAGATTTGATTTATATACAAACACACACACACACACACACACACACACACACACACACACACACACACACACACACACACACACACACACACACACACACACACACCTGGGGAAGGCTGGCACAAGTTTACTAGCTATGCCCCCTTCTGCCCAGACTATAAGGTAGTTATCACTGCCACCAACCCCTCCTTATTAGCTACTAGAAGGCCCTTACAAAGGGTGACCAATCCTACTGTGTAATGTTACTATTATCCAAATTGTAAGCGCGACCAAGAGCAAGGCTGTTTAGGAGTGGCCTGTACAGTGTCACCAAATACATATGCTAGTACTCAGAGAGCTTAAATATGTCTCACAAATATTAGTCACAAATATCAGTTTAAATATATTTAATAATAAATAATAAAATAACAAGATAATAGCCAGAAAACAAACACAGTTACATCAGAGTTCCAAATCACAAGAAATATTTTAAAACAACATTACAGGACAGTCTCAAATAAATACAGAAAACATCTAAGCTAATCTTTACTATACTCCTATCTATATCCAAGAGAGATACTATGCCCTAAGTTCTTACTTACAGACAACACGCAGGCAGAAGTGCTGATGATGGATATTTTCAGGTCAAAGACATGATACAAAATGCATAGTTTCTTTCTGAGAGAGTTCTTAAATTAATATCAAGCATTACTGCTGGGTCAGCTTGGATGACATCACTCTTTGTCACCTGCCTTCAGTTCCCAGGCTAACAGAAACTAACATCTGTGTGTTAAAAATACACATCTCTCAGATGTTTGCTGAGAACTGGAAGTCATAAAACAATGAAACACTTTTGCATTTTAGACCTAATAATTGCTTCTCTCCAAGACAATAGAAAATCCTTTAGCTCTAGATGTTGCATCTGCTTCACTGAATCAGAGATAACACAATCATAAAACACTTTAATTTCAACTTATTTTCTTGAAGTTTTGTAAGTTAACTCTATATATTCCAGCTTCTACTATTAAAGCATACATTTGTGCAGGTATATAGTTTATATACATTTCTGTTCTTTTCAAGTAGGGTACACTGTGGACACATCTTTGAAGCTCAGTACTGTACAAACCTTGTTCAAAACACACTTCTACACCAGTAGTTCAATATACACTTAGCATATAGTTCTCTTACATTTGTAAGACAGGCATATGAATCATATTGCTATTCACAAATGACATATGATTATTTACAAAATTCCAGATAACTGGGCTGGCAGTGTTACAATTCTCCCTCTCCCCAGAAAACTCAAGCTAGTTTTTCAAGTGACCCTTGAGAAACATTGCTTGAGAGGGTTAAGCCTATCTGGGAATACCTTACCCCATTCCCTGTCTTGAGACCCCATCTGCGTTGGCATTGCTAATCCCACTGTGGTGCTGCACTGTCATATCATATGCTTGCAACCCTAGGCTCCACCTTAGTAACTTGATATTTTGCTGGCTGGCTTGATGTAGTCATGTTAAGGGATTGTGGTCTGTAACTACAGTGAATTTCCTTCCATACAGATAAGGCTGAAGTTTCTGCAGTGCCCACACTATGGCTAGGCATTCTTTTTCTACAGCTGCATAACATTCCTCCCTGGGTTGGAGCCTACAACTGAGATATACCACTGGGTGCTCTTCTCCCTCTGAGGAAACCTGGCTAAGTACAGCCCCCACCCTGTGGTTTGAAGCATCCACCTACACAACAAATTCTTTGCTGTAATCTAGATTAGCTAACACAGGGGGGTCCTCCCAAAGCTCCTTTAAGCTTCTGGAATACCCCCTCACATTAAGGTCAATGTCAGTGGTCTGTGGCTGAGTAAATTTGCAGATTATTGGAAATTAGGAGCTATCATTCAATCTCATACTGACACAAATGTTCTCCAGGAAGGACTGACACAGACAAACAATTGGTGTCAGAGCCATGGACTAAAACTAAATGCCAAGAAATGCATAATAGTATCCTTTGGGAAGTTATCCATCCCAGGTAACTATGATATTGACCACACACCCATTAGAGTTGACCCAGTAGTCAGGGACTTAGGAACACACATAGATTGTAATCTAGCTTTTGATCATCACATGTCTACAGTGGAGAGGAAATCATTCTATGTTGCACAACTTATAAACAAAAGTATGGCATCTAAGTCCAAGGGAGTCATTGTTCCACTGTATTTGCCATTCATCAGACCTATCATTGAGTACAACGCCCCCTTTGGTATGTACCTAACCAGGCATACCCAACAATTGAAACATCAACAGAGGTTCCTCACTAAAGGAATACAGGGTGTAAGTAATATGTCCTATGCTGACCACTTCAAGGCCCTATCCCTGTATTCTGTCTCCTAAGCTTTTGAGGGGAGGTCTATTCATGGCATACAGGGCATTGTCAGACCCCACTCTGATGGACCTCATGCATATCCAAAAAAACAAACAGTAGTACCAGAATTACCCATTCTAAAGACTTGAACCTTGCCTGTGACATAAATAGGACCTGCTAGAGAGATAGGCATGTATCCCAGAGACTACCCCATCTATGGAACAGGCTCCCCATCCATGTGAAGCAGAGTTTCTCCCTAATCCAATTCAAGTGCAACTTGGACAATTGAATGGGGAAATGGAAATTCATCCCTGGTTTCGCACCTATGTCTTTAATGCAAACAGGTAACCTGTAAATGGTTCATCTCCCAGGCCCATGTTTACACTTATCAAGGGTGTCAGAACTTGTCAAAGATTTGGGGTGCATGGCTAGGCTTAAAAAGCCCCTTGTGATCGTTAGCCTAGTAAACACCTATGAACCTATGAACATGCTGGGGTCCACACTACCTTATCTGGCTTGTTTTTCCTTGTCAGGTCTGTGAGGGGAGCAGCTATGGTACTATAACTGGGGACAAACTTTCTGTAGTACCCTGCTGTCCCTAAGAATGCCCTCACCTGCTTTTTCTTAACAGGGGCAGACCATGCCTGAATGGCTTCCACTTTGGCAGGTTCTGGCCTGATCTTACCACTCCCCACTCTATGTCCCAGGTAGGAGACATCTGCTATACCACCTGACATTTGCTGGGCTTAATGGACAACCCTGCCATCTGTAGTCTCCTCAGCACCTCCCTGACATGCTGAAGGTGCTCTTGCCAGGAATGACTGTAAGTGGCAATATCATCTAGGTAAGCAAGGGCAAAATCTCCTGCTCCTGCAAGGATATGATCTACCAGCCTCTGGAAAGTTGCTGGAGCATTTTTCATCCCAAATGGCATCTTCATGAACTCATACAAGCCAAAAGGAGTCAAAAAGGCTGACCTCTCTCTAGCACTGGGAGTCAAGGGCACCTGCCAATAACCCTTGGTAAGATCATTAGTGTAAGATACTTAGCCCCACCCAGCTGCTCTAGAGCTTCATCTGTCCTAGGCATGGGGTAAGCATCTGACTCTGTGTTACTATTTAATTTCCTGTAGTCCACACAGAACCTGGTGCTGCCATCCTTTTTTGGTACCAGCACCACTGAGGAAGCCCAAGGACTACTGGACTCCTGAATTACCCCTAGTTCCAAAATTTCCTGTATCTCCTCCCTCAGAGTCTGCTTGACTCTCTCTCAGGCACCCTATAATGTGCCTGCTTGATAGACCTTTGGGGGTCCTGTATCCACATGGTGCTGCACCAGGTTGGTGCACCCTGGTTTCCCAGTGAACATGTCCCCAAACTCCTATAACACTGCTCGGATTTCTCAAACCTGGGTAGGGGATAGCTGCTGGGACATTGCTACCCCTTCCACTGGGGTGTCAGTCCAAGCCTCACTGAGGAGATCAGTCACCAGATCCCCTTCAGACTCCTCCTACCATCCATTGCAAATGCTTAGCACAAGGGCCTCCCTATCATGGTAATGTTTCGTCATGTTAACATGGTACAATTTGTGCCCATGCCTCCTGCCTAGCAGTTCTACCATGTAGTTAACATCACTGACCTTCCTTACCACCTTGTAGGGTGCCTCTCAAGCTGCCTGCAGCTTGTTGTATCTAACAGGAATAAGAACCCTACAGCATGCTCTCTAGCTCGAGCATTCCTGCCATACCAAACCTTTTCTGCTGTTGGACATCTGCCAGGTTCTCCTGGGCCAAGCCCATGAGTTCCCTAAGCCTTGTCCTGAGGTTTAGGACGTAGGCCACAACAGACTCTTTGTGAGACTCGGACTCACCTTCCCATTCATCTCAAATTAAATCTAGTGGTCCCCTCACCCTATGCCCATACAGCAACTCAAAGAGTGAAAAACCTGTGGATTCCTGGGGAACTTCTCTGTAAGCAAACAGATGGGGCAAATATGTGTCCCACACCCTCTTAAACTGGTCTGCAAATGCATGTAGCATCATCTTGAGTGTAGAGTTTAACCTCTCAACAAGACCATTAGTCTGGGGGTGGTAGGGGGTGGTCCTTAGGTGCTTCTACCCACAGTACTTCCACAGACAAGCCAGAAGGTCAGACATGAAATTTGCACCTCTATCAGTAAGTATTTATTTTGGGAAACCTACCCTGCTGAAAATCTCTAACAAAGCATTTGCCACCTTTTCTGTCTCAATGGAGGATAGAGCAACTGCCTCAGGGTATCTAGTAGCATAATCTACTACCACTAGGATATACTTTCTCCCTGTGGAACTTGGGGTACTTAGAGGCCCCCTCAATATCCATAGCTACCCTCTGAAATGGCTCCTCAATCACAGGCAAAGGCATCAAAGAAGCTTTCACCTTGTCTCCTGCCTTGCCTAGCTTTTTGCACTGCTCACAGGTCCTGCAGTACTCTGTTACATCTCTGGAAATCCCAGGCCAATAGAAGTTCTGCATAATACATCTCTTCATTCGTTTTATGCCCATATGACCTGCAAAGGGAATATCATGGGCTATGGCTAGAAGTGCAAGATAGTAGGCTCTGGGCACTACCAACTGCTGTATTCTCTCACCCTCTAGCCCTTCCTCAGGGGTCCACTCTCTGTACAGTAACCCTTTGTCCCAGTATACAAATTCCCCCTTCCATTGAGAATGAGGCACCTCATTTGCTACCTCCCTCAGGCCTTATAATGTAGGGTCTGAGAGCTGAGCCTGTCTCAACTCTCTCATTGTAACCGTTCCCAGCTCCCCTTGGACAGGAAGTCTAGTATCCTCTGACAGTGGTGCCTCACTGTCAGCCTGGGTACTACTATTCACCTCTGCCCTTGCAGTCACTCTATCCTAGGGAACATCAGTACCCACAAACAGCTGTGGTTCACCTTCAGTCTCACTACTACAGGGTTGCTCCCTCCCTGATGTAACCACCTCACCAGTCCTTGCTGTAAGTCAGCAGTCTGTCTGGATCTCCCCCAGGCTACCAGATCCACATGCTTATCTCCAAGCCTGACTGTATGTTACTGCATACACACAGTACTGAATTATCAAAATCATTCCCTATCAGTACATCTGCAGGGATATCCTCAAACACACCTACTTGCTGGCTTCCTTTTCCACCCTCCCAGTCAAGGTGAGCCCTAGCCAAAGGTATTTGGAATGGGGTCCTTCTACTGCTCTGACTGGAGTAGACTTCCCAAGCAAGTAGTGCTTGGGCCCTTTAGGAATGTACCTCACAAGACATCTGCAGCAGCTGGAAAGGCCACAGAAGTACCTCACAAAGAGGATTACTGGCCTCAAACAAATGCCCTACACTGACTGCCTCAAAAAAACCCAGCTTTACTCCATAGCATATCGTCTACTCTGGGGTGATCTCTGCCTAACATATAAGGCTATGTCAAACCCAGAGCTGTTGGACATGCTACACCTAAAGAAATCCTAATCCCTCCGAGCTACATGCTCTAAGGACCTAAACCTTGTCACCACAATAAACACGACATGCTGGAGGGATAGATTCCTGTCCCAGAGACTTCCCATACTCTGGAACAGGCTACCCATTTATGTCAAGCAAAGTTCTTCATTAGCACTCTTCAAGAAAAATCTTGATGAGTGGATGAGAAATAGGAAATACATCCCGGGGATCACTTCTGTGTCTCTGCTCGACAGTGGCACAGGAAAATAACTTTCTTGCATGGCATAAGTCAGGGAACCTTGTTGGCTAGGCTTATGTAGGCCCTTGGGTCGATAGCCTAGTACCTACCTATGAACCTATGAATTTATGCTCCTTTGTAACCATTGCAGGCTTCACAATGGTTAGGTCAGAGCTATGTCTCTCTTAGCCATGGCCTCTTTCTCATTCACTAAGATAAGATATAACCTCTTTTGATAGTTTGGTACCCTTGTTGTCTCGAGAAAAATTACAGCTGGTATTTTGTCATTGCCACTTACTGGCTCTCCCCACCTTTTGTTCCCCACCTTGCCTCCATGGACATCTATATGCTACATGGCCCCACTGATTGCATTTAAAACATTTAACCCTTGGTCCTGGGCATGTACCTGGACTAGAGGCTTTCCCTGCTACTGGCAGACTCTGTTGGGGCAATGTGGGCTGCCCGCCATGGGTTCCCTTAGACCGATGAGCAGCACTGGGTGCCCCTTTCCTGTGCAGTGATGCCCTGCTTGCTAGGTATAGGTCTCCCTTCTTCCCCAACTCATCTGCAGTAGTACATTGTCTATCAGCTAACCAGATTCTCATGTCCTCAAGCAAAGTGCTAAGGGCTTGTTGCCTCATCAAAAGGTCTGCCAGCCCTTCAAAAGTGGTGATCTGACATCCACTCACCCACCTATGAAAATAAGTGCTTAGTTCAGCAACATATTCACACACACTTTCATCTGTCTTGCTTCTATGCACACAAAGCTTTTTTCTATAAGCTTCAGGTGTTAACTTAAACATTCTAAAAGGCAGTTCTTTACAACATTATAATTCAAACAATCAGTATCAGACAGTACAGAAATTACAGTTACAGCTTTGCCATGGAGTAAGGGGGTCAGGAACCGTACCCAGACCTCTTGTTCAACATTATACTGTTTACATACCCTCTCAAACATATGAATGAAACTATCAAAATGATCCCCCTCTGTAAATTGTGGAAGGCATTTACTGACCTTTGTTGTTTCTGGGGTTTGGTTACTCCCTTCCTCATTAGCTCCATGACTCTGGTGAAGAGTCAGCATCTCATTTTCATGTTGCCTCTGCCTTTCCTTCTCCTCAGGTTCCAGGTGTCACAGTTTCCCATTTTCCTCAGACTTCAGATGCTGTAGTTTCTCATTTTCCTCAGTCTCTAGATGTCTCAGTCTCTCTGCTGCCTCTGTTTCCAAATGCTTGGCCTCCAGCTCAAGTCTCTTTAACTCCAGACAGATTTTTAAGTCCTCTGTGGAAAGGCTGAGCTGTCCATTTTCTGAGAGTTGTACATCTCCATGGCCAGTCTGCTTGTCCTCCTGGTTGCTATTCTGTGATGCAGCTGTGACTAAAGCTGCAATTGTGTCTGCTTTAGTCAGGTTGGCATGCACCAGTCCTTTAGCCTGCACATTTCAGCCAACTGGCTCCTTGTCAGCTTTCCATACTCCACAGCTGACATGCTTGTCTCCTCTCCCTGACTAACTAAGCTAACAAAAAATGAAACAATTGTGATATGTACTCTGAATGTTCACTGCGTGGCTGATTGAGAGTACAAACACCTTCAGTGACCACTGTGCATAGGCTACAGGAATTCAATATCCACACACTACAAGACAATTAATATGTGATGTGGCTAACTCATAACTGCCCACCAATTAATATGTTATGCCCTGCACTGGCCCAGTAATCAAGGAGCCTCAATCTTCACCTATGGCAACAGTGAGGGATGTACACAATGGGAGGATGACAAGTACACTCACCTGTCCTCAGGCAGGAGATACCGAAGCCTGCATTGCAAGACCACCAGACTCAAAAACAGTTTCTTTCCACTCTCCATTAGACTGTTGAACTCTTGGGGAAAATGAACCATGTCATCTGTTACATAACAAGCCTATCAAGGGGCTTATTTTATGGATGTGAAATAACTAAGTGCAATACTAAGGTAGCTCACATACACACTGAAGGATTGTAAAGTACAATATACAAACTGCAATAATTCAGTCTATTCATAGATATGCTGCTATTGTTGCAATTTTGCTTTGACAATATTACCTTCATATTGTTCCTTGTCTTCCTTGTCTCGTGTTCTGGGATGGGTGTGGGTCACTGCTGTCCTACTTTACTTATAAATTTCTACTTATTGAAATTCTACTGTGATATTGTATTATTTTTTCTCTGTCTATATGTGCAACTGTTTCCTGATTTGAGAACGAAGCATTGTAATTTCATTCAGCTACACTGCTGTGTAGTTCTGAATGCCAATAAAGTTTTCTTTGACTCTGACAATTTTCCTTATGAGCACACAGAGATCACAGTCAGTCTAGGGCTGTTTTCTCCCTCTTTGTCTAGATCCTCAATAAGACTCCCCACTGGCACAGCTATAGGGTTAAGATATTAGCTGAGGGGGTCAAGCCAAGACTGCCAGCACCCTCTCTGTCCAACCAGTATTTCGTGTCTCTGCCCAAGTAGCTGACACACACACTTTGAGATTTGATTTATATACAAACACACACATACACACACCTGGGGAAGACTGACACAGGTTTACTAGCTATGCCCCCTTCTGCCCAGACTATAAGATAGTTATCACTGCCACCAACCCTTCCTTATCATCTACTAGAAGGCCCTTACAAAGGGTGACCAATCTTACTGTGTAATGTTACTATTATCCAAATGGTAAGTGTCATCAAGAGCAAGGCTATTTAAGAGTAGCCTGTACAGCATCACCAAATACATATGCAAATACTCTAAGGGCTTAAATATGTATCACAAATATCAGCCACAAAGATAGGTTTAAATATATTTAATAATAAGTAATAAAAGAACAAGAAAATACTCAGAAAACAAACACAGTTACTTCAGAGTTCAAAATCACAGGAACTATTTTAAAACAGCATTGCAGGACAACCTCAAATAAATACAGAAAACATCTAAATTAATCTTTGATATATTCCTGTCTGTATCTAAGCGAAATATTATGCCCTAAGTCTTATGTACAGACAACATGCAGGCAGAAGTGCTGATGATGGATGTTTCTAGGTCAAAGACAAAATACAAAATGCCAAGTCTGTCTCTGAGAGAGTTCTTAAATTAATATCAAACATTACTGCTGGGTCAGCTTGGATGACATCACTCTTTGTCACCTGCCTTCAGTTCCCAGGCTAACAGAAACTAACATCTCTGTGTTAAAAATGCACATCTCAGATGTTTGCTGAGAAATGGAAGTCGTAAAACAATTAAACACTTTTACATTTTAGACCTAGTAATTTCTTCTCTCCAAGACAATAGAAAAACCTCTAGGTCTAAACATTGTGTCTGCTTCACTGAAATTGAGAGATAACACAATTGTAAAACACTTTAATGTTAACTTATTTTCTTGAAGTTTTGTAAGTTAACTCTGTATGTTCCAGCTTCTACTATTAAAACATACATTTGCACAGGCATATAGTTTATATACATTTCTGTTCTTTTCCAGTACGGTACACTGTCGACACATTCTTGAAGCTCAGTACTGTACAAATGCTGTTCAACACACACTTCTACACCAGTAGTTTAATATACACATATATAGTTCTCTTACATTTGTAAGACATGCATATGAATCGTGTTGGTATTCACAAATGACATACGATTATTTACAAAATTCCTGATAGCTGGGCTGGCAGTGTCACAGTCACTGATAATTTTTATTTCACCTTCGGACAGTAGTCTATCCTAATAATTAAAAATAACATTGCACTTAATAAGATGGTTGTCATGATAGTACTAGGAAGCTATTTTATCATAAGGATGTTTTCTGGAGTTGAGTAGGAGGTTTCCACAGGCTTTATTGTATGAGCTAGTTCTATTCTGCATAGCTGTGCTAAATAATATGCTGGGAGTGAACAGCAAAACAATCTGTTACAACACCAAAATTAGTATACTGGAGGTAGATCCACCCCTGGATTCAGGAAGCTTGCGCCAGGCGCAGGCGTAGCATAGGCGGCATAATGCCAAATATGTCCACCGAGCGATTCAGGTACGAACCAATCCCACGTGCACTACTGGCGTACGCCAGAGCTACGCAGCCCTCGGCATAGGTATGCAAATCACCCCATGCGCAGTGTCGCACCATGCTAATGAAGGCATACAGCGATTCACGGAGTGGTGCAGGCGTAGCGCAAGCCCATGGAAATGTAAACCAAAAAACATGGTTTAAATTTTCCCAAACAGAACATCGGAGTTATGGAAGTGGACCACACGCATGTATTACAAATTTAACATATGCCAATGGACAAATACACAGCCAATGGCACAAGAAAAGATGCTTAACAAATTCCAAAAATAAAGCCAGCAACATTAGTGAACCATGCAATATGTAGTAGTTTATTAAAAACTACTAAGACCCCATTCCATATTGAGAATAAACAGACCGGTTTCGGCCAACAAAAGATCTGGCCTTCTTCAGTGAAATACAAATGACATATAAAATGGTATGGTCTTATATAATGAATAAAGGCATATCATTGGATGACATTTACATATAAATTAATGAACTCATTAATATTAAATACAAATAATCTGATAACACAACATATTGAGTTCACTCAAAAACATTCAATAAGTCCTGGATTAAACAAAGCCCCAAGTTTTGTAATCCATTTTTTCTCCCGAGCATCAAGTTTCTTGTGCCAACCAGATTTTTGGCTACGATCCCCAATAAGTTTATCTATAATAATAAAATGGAATTGAGCTGTTACATGTGTGAGTGTATGTTTATATAAGGCATTGGTTGTCCTTTTACATTTAATATCACTAAGGTGCTCAGACATCCGTAGCCTGAATGGTCTGGAAGTCTGACCTACATAAAATGCATGACAACTACAACAAGCCATATAAATCGCCCAGTCTGTATTACAGTTGGCAAAAAAACGAATATCAAAAACAATACTGCTGTTTCTACTAGTAAATTCCTTGGACTTCAAAATGTGTTTACAATTGACACAATGTCCACAGGGAAAACATCCAATCAATCTGTCACCCAAGATAGTAGTTTGATATAATACAGGTAATAGAAACTCAGAATGATGTTTATAATGATTAAAATATCCTGCTAAATTTTTTCCTTTACGAAAAGAGAAAGAACAGGTGTTAGGAATTAGTGATTGAGTCCTGCTGTCAGCTTTTAGTATATTCCAATTGTCTTTCACAATGTTAATAAATCTATTAGTATTCCTGCCAAACGTAGTAGTAAACCGAAGTATATTAGATGATGGAGATTTCTGTTTATATATCAATAGATTTTCCCTATTCAAACCACAAGCATGATTATGAGCCATAGTAACATATCCTGAGCTATAACCTCTGTTCATAAATCTGTTGTGTAAATCCTGAGCATGATGTTTAAAACTAACATCTTCAGAACAATTACGTCTTATTCTAAGAAATTGTGATTTTGGAATGTTTCTTGCTATATGTTTTGGATGAAAGCTGGAGGCATGGAGTAAAGAATTATATTGGGGGAATTTTCTGTATACTTCAGTTTTAAGAGTGTCATCCTCTTTTTTAGTAACCAGAACATCCAAAAAGGTAATGTATTTCTGGTCATAAGTAATGGTAAACTGAATTCCCCATTTGTTGTCATTTAAGTACTCCATGAATTCATGCAGATACCCAATATCTGATCTCCATACCATCCAGCAGTCATCCAAATATCTCCGCCAGATATCAATATCCGGCAGAAACAAATTATGCATATCATCATAAATCATGATTTCCTCGATATAAGCCATAAAGAGATCAGCATATATGGGGGCAAATGAAGCCCCCATTGCTGTACCCTTGATCTGTAGATAACATTCCTGATCATAGAAAAAGACGTTTTTAGTTAGTACATGCTCAGTCAGATTTATGAGAAAGGTATTGAAACCAGGTTTATACAAATTGGATTTATAAAGCCAGTATTCAATAGCATCAAGACCAGCCCAATGAGGGATGTTAGTATATAATGAGCTTACATCCAATGTGCATAGCCACCAATGCTGTTCTAATTGCATATCATTAGCTATGCTCAAAAATTGTGTCGTGTCTTGTATCCTAGATCTTACCCAAGGTAGAAGTGGTTTTAAATACCTGGTCAAAAACTGTGAGAGTGGCTCAGTAAGTGATCCTATACCAGAAACTATTGGCCTGCCTGGTGGATGTAAAGGATCTTTGTGTATCTTCGGCAGGAAATAAATAGATTGTCTGGCAGGGTCAGTGATGGTTAGGTGTTTAGATGTTTGAGAAGTAATGATCCCATTATCAACAGCAGATTCTAGAAAATCACAAATTTGTTCACTAAAGACTGGTGTGGGATCAAGAGGCATTTTATTATAATATCGGGCATCGCCCAATTGTCGATGAGCCTCATTATCATAATATTTCCAATCCATAACCACCACTGCCCCACCTTTATCAGCATGAAGAATTACCAATTCCTTATTACTAACCAGTTCATCTAGGCTAGATATATCACTTTCAGTCATATTATTAGGCATTGGTTGTGAAGAGTTATGCTGAAAGTGTAAATCCCTGAGTACATTACGTAAGAAAAGGCCAACAGAGGGGTGCATGGGTGGTGTAAAGGTTGAAGCATGGTATTTAAACCCGTCCAAGTGCAGTTGTTCTTCATCCCCTTTGTCCTGAAAAAATAATTTAAGATTAATAAGCCTACAAAAGGAAAATAAATCTTGTACAAAATTATCCTCAGGAACAAAGAAACCGGGGATAAACGATAATCCTTTATTCAATAAAGATATTTGTTCAGATGTTAATACAATACTAGAGATGTTGCAAACATTATTCACTTGTTGGTCAATTCTTCCATCAAATTTTGAAGACTTGTAACCCTTTTTGTGTTTCCTACCACCCCTCCCCCCCTGTTTGGTCTAAAGGGAATATTTGGTTGCTACGTTTGGGCGTAGGGGACCTCATGGTGTGTTGTGTGTCCGTGTCAGTCCCTGATGAGGTGTCATAGTCAGTGGAATCTACTATATTGCCATGTCCCTTCAAAATAGAAAGCGGACGTTTCCTTTTGGAACTGTTGCTGTTAGTATTTTGTACAGTTTGGAATCTGACATGTCTAGTATTTTTAAAAGGTTGTCCTTTCTGATAATCAGACAAATCACGTGAAAATTTTTTGAGTTTCCTGTCCTTAAGGCTACTATCAAAATTTAATATATCAGAACTAAACTTGGATAGTAACGGGGGAAAAAAGCTATCCTGCTGATACTGGTTACACTCCTGAATTAGTTGTGATACCTTAGAATTTTCTTTATCAACTATCCTAGTATAATACTTGGACAAAGAGAGAACAAACTTCATGGAACATTCTTGTTGAATGGATAACCATTCTGTAGTAAGAATGTCATCCGGATCCGCCACCAATGGCTGGATCTTGACCCTGAGACCCCTAGGACAAATCTCTTTAGCCAAATAGGCTTTTAGTAATTTCAGGTGCCAAACACTGGATCTCAATGATCTCATATTCTTATTAAGATCATCAAATAATCTTTGACATAACTGTTCTGGCGTCAAGGGATTAGAGTTCAAAGAACCTTCAGAGTTCAAACCAATACCAAAAGGTGCCAGATCATCTTTATCAGAAGATAGATCCAAAAATATTTTATTTAAATCCATCATTAGAAAGATGTAATACTATACTATAAACCACGCCCTGTGTCAGAATCAAAACAATAATGGCCTAAATATGATTTATGCAAGAACATGCATTCTTCAGCCACATTGCACACAGGACTATAATGGCATAATACTGGTATAATCAAACATAAGATAAAAAATCCAATATAGTATACATCTAGTATTACTAATACGTCAACGATTATACCCTAAGTGAGGCACCTGAAAATTACTTAAACTTTTTTTAGAATGCTCAGGGGCCAAAATCATAGACAGTGGTGGTAAGAAAACAGATGATATCCAACACCAGGTATTAACTGAATAATGTATACCAAAAATATGGAAGATAATGTATATATATCAAATATCAAATACTAGTAAGGATTCAGTAACCAGCATCAAACAGGACAACACTCTACTAGCATGGTATATATGCATGAAAACTTATTGGTGTATACTGATCATTTTTGCTCAATATACTGAACATAAATTTTAAAGTACAGTGTAAAATAAAATAAAACACCACAAGATAACTCCTAAGGCTAGATTATCAGTGATGTCCAAAATGTAATTATAATAATACAATTATAATATAGTATCAAAAGACTAGTAATATGATACTATAAAAATGTTGATCATGAAAAATCCTATATTTGTTCAGTGTAAAATAAAACACCACAAAATAACTCCTAAGGCTAGATTATCAGTGATGTCCAAAATGTAATTATAATCACACAATCATAATATAGTATCAAAAGACTAGTAATATGATACTATAAAAATGTTAATCATAAAAAATCCTATATTTGTTCCCTATAGCATGTCAAAATATAGCAAACATCAAGTTCAATATAAATAAACTCGATGCAGCAGTTGCTGGCCATCAAAAAGGGAACATGAGTATGGCATTAATAGATAAATATGCCCCACAATACTATGAGCAAACAACCAGTTATTTACTCATTCATTCAAAAAGATATGAATATCACTAATGTCATAATGAAACCATGTAGGTGCAATAACACCTGTTTGTAGTTAAACCTCCGTTCATAAATGAATACAAAATATAAAGGAAAAAGAAAATATAAGCCCCATATAGCACAATCCAAAAAGTATACAGCAGCAAATCAGTTCTTGGTATATATACAAAATTCAAAATGCCATTAAAGAACTGTCTTAAGTAAATAAATCTTAATAGCAGCTTCCGGTAACAATATTCAAAATGGCGATATACAAAGCACAGTTCAAATAGGTATAAATGCACCCTCCGTGTTGTAGTTTACAAATGAATAGTCCATTCATAAAAAGAAGAGGGACCATAAGAAAGTTTCACAAAAGATGTTAAGTTAAACTACACCAAACACTTAAACTGCTTATGATATGAAAATAAAGAAAAAAACACTTATTAATAATTGTCCATGTGAGCTTATATATCGTATTCTCTTATAAACATTTACCCAAAAATATATTTCCACGCTTAATCGTAACTAGACAGTCAATAGCCAAAAAAAGGTGGTAATTGTCCAACGAGTCATCCGCAACATCCAAAAGTAAATACGCGATGATAACAGCTTGTCCAAAAAGATGTTAACAGCCCTTTGTGTCCAATTTGCACATACAATTTTACAGTATATGTTCATATGCGTAATAACACAAATTCACGTTGAGTCGCTTAAAGGCTTAAGTTGAGTCGCTTGAATGGACACCAAAATATATCCAGTACCTGATCGTGATGTGTTGGAATCACATGGACATGTGCACAATTCAGTAACAGCACAATTCACGTTATTCACTGGAAAACACGCCAAACATATCCTAAATCTGGCCGTAGTGTGTAAAAACACATAATCATAAGATAAAGTCATCGGGAGCTTGGACAAAAAGTTTGAAATGTAGATATCATCCCAAGAAGAAACGGCGACACGCCAGCACAGCACACCATGAGGTCCCCAGCAGGAAATGCGAAATTGTGTATCACGAAACAAATTCCCCTGCACGTGGGAAGTTGCACGGCAAGAAATGCTAAACAAATTCCAAAAATAAAGCCAGCAACATTAGTGAACCATGCAATATGTAGTAGTTTATTAAAAACTACTAAGACCCCATTCCATATTGAGAATAAACAGACCGGTTTCGGCCAACAAAAGATCTGGCCTTCTTCAGTGAAATACAAATGACATATAAAATGGTATGGTCTTATATAATGAATAAAGGCATATCATTGGATGACATTTACATATAAATTAATGAACTCATTAATATTAAATACAAATAATCTGATAACACAACATATTGAGTTCACTCAAAAACATTCATTAAGTCCTGGATTAAACAAAGCCCCAAGTTTTGTAATCCATTTTTTCTCCCGAGCATAAAGTTTCTTGTGCCAACCAGATTTTTGGCTACGATCCCCAATAAGTTTATCTATAATAATAAAATGGAATTGAGCTGTTACATGTGTGAGTGTATGTTTATATAAGGCATTGGTTGTCCTTTTACATTTAATATCACTAAGGTGTTCAGACATCCGTAGCCTGAATGGTCTGGAAGTCTGACCTACATAAAATGCATGACAACTACAACAAGCCATATAAATCGCCCAGTCTGTATTACAGTTGGCAAAAAAACGAATATCAAAAACAATACTGCTGTTTCTACTAGTAAATTCCTTGGACTTCAAAATGTGTTTACAATTGACACAATGTCCACAGGGAAAACATCCAATCAATCTGTCACCCAAGATAGTAGTTTGATATAATACAGGTAATAGAGACTCAGAATGATGTTTATAATGATTAAAATATCCTGCTAAATTTTTTCCTTTACGAAAAGAGAAAGAACAGGTGTTAGGAATTAGTGATTGAGTCCTGCTGTCAGCTTTTAGTATATTCCAATTGTCTTTCACAATGTTAATAAATCTATTAGTATTCCTGCCAAACATAGTAGTAAACCGAAGTATATTAGATGATGGAGATTTCTGTTTATATATTAATAGATTTTCCCTATTCAAACCACAAGCATGATTATGAGCCATAGTAACATATCCTGAGCTATAACCTCTGTTCATAAATCTGTTGTGTAAATCCTGAGCATGATGTTTAAAACTAACATCTTCAGAACAATTACGTCTTATTCTAAGAAATTGTGATTTTGGAATGTTTCTTGCTATATGTTTTGGATGAAAGCTGGAGGCATGGAGTAAAGAATTATATTGGGGGAATTTTCTGTATACTTCAGTTTTAAGAGTGTCATCCTCTTTTTTAGTAACCAGAACATCCAAAAAGGTAATGGATTTCTGGTCATAAGTAATGGTAAACTGAATTCCCCATTTGTTGTCATTTAAGTACTCCATGAATTCATGCAGATACCCAATATCTGATCTCCATACCATCCAGCAGTCATCCAAATATCTCCGCCAGATATCAATATCCGGCAGAAACAAATTATGCATATCATCATAAATCATGATTTCCTCGATATAAGCCATAAAGAGATCAGCATATATGGGGGCAAATGAAGCCCCCATTGCTGTACCCTTGATCTGTAGATAACATTCCTGATCATAGAAAAAGACGTTTTTAGTTAGTACATGCTCAGTCAGATTTATGAGAAAGGTATTGAAACCAGGTTTATACAAATTGGATTTATAAAGCCAGTATTCAATAGCATCAAGACCAGCCCAATGAGGGATGTTAGTATATAATGAGCTTACATCCAATGTGCATAGCCACCAATGCTGTTCTAATTGCATATCATTAGCTATGCTCAAAATTTGTGTTGTGTCTTGTATCCTAGATCTTACCCAAGGTAGAAGTGGTTTTAAATACCTGGTCAAAAACTGTGAGAGTGGCTCAGTAAGTGATCCTATACCAGAAACTATTGGCCTGCCTGGTGGATGTAAAGGATCTTTGTGTATCTTCGGCAGGAAATAAATAGATTGTCTGGCAGGGTCAGTGATGGTTAGGTGTTTAGATGTTTGAGAAGTAATGATCCCATTATCAACAGCAGATTCTAGAAAATCACAAATTTGTTCACTAAAGACTGGTGTGGGATCAAGAGGCATTTTATTATAATATCGGGCATCGCCCAATTGTCGATGAGCCTCATTATCATAATATTTCCAATCCATAACCACCACTGCCCCACCTTTATCAGCATGAAGAATTACCAATTCCTTATTACTAACCAGTTCATCTAGGCTAGATATATCACTTTCAGTCATATTATTAGGCATTGGTTGTGAAGAGTTATGCTGAAAGTGTAAATCCCTGAGTACATTAGGTAAGAAAAGGCCAACAGAGGGGTGCATGGGTGGTGTAAAGGTTGAAGCATGGTATTTAAACCCGTCCAAGTGTAGTTGTTCTTCATCCCCTTTGTCCTGAAAAAATAATTTAAGATTAATAAGCCTACAAAAGGAAAATAAATCTTGTACAAAATTATCCTCAGGAACAAAGAAACCGGGGATAAACGATAATCCTTTATTCAATAAAGATATTTGTTCAGATGTTAATACAATACTAGAGATGTTGCAAACATTATTCACTTGTTGGTCAATACTTCCATCAAATTTTGAAGACTTGTAACCTTATTGCAGGGCATGTGTGTGCAAACAGGAATACAAAGGAAATATATAAAAATGGCAGAAAATCGCAATGAAAGACAAATTAGGATTGCACCATAATATGCAATGGTAGGCATGGCACACCACAAGCAAGGCGCAAGGGTTGCCAGGGGCCCATGACAGTGTACAGCGCTGTAACTATGAATTAGTAGTCAATGCCATGCAAATGAGGCAGGTAATACTGAATCGCAAACATCCCGCCAGATTAAGGATGTACCTGACGGTGCAGCGCTATAACACCGAGGAGTGTATCAAAGGTGATACATGACATCAGCAGAGGGGTGTGCCACCGTATCAGTAAGCACATTGGAGCAATGCAAATCTGGCCTGGCCATTGCTAAGCAAAGCTGAAGGACAGGGGTGGGGAGGAGGGTATAGAACTGTTCAGCTGAGAGCACACATGGTGCCCAAAAGTGCATGTGTACGGGGATGAACTCGTGCCCGAAACCAGGTAAGCGGATGCACGCGCCGCGAACAATAGCACAAACAGGAAGGTCAGGGGAAGAAAAGAAGGAAATGCCGAAGCAGGGTAATTGGCGTACTAATGAGCAATTAACACCAATCAACACACGGCGGCCAGTCGATGGCACTAGACAAACCTGCATGCAGAAACCTGCAAAACAGGATAGGGGAGGCATAGGATTGCAAAGAAAGGTGTGGAGGACCTGGAATGCAAAGATAGCAGAACTGTCATAGCAGAGCAAAGTAAACCCACAGTAGATCGGCAATAGCACACATTACGCAAGATAAGCCAGGTCTAGGAATGTACAAATGAAAGCAGGCAGCTGGATGCATGCCAGCAAATGGTAGGTGTAACGTACACAAATGTAAACGGAAGGGCAGGAGGTAATTCACGGCATCCAAATGTAATGCAACACCAAAGGCAGCACAATAGCGGTTTCGTAAATAAAACACAGAAGATACCCTGTAGCCACGATCGTACATACACACCTTATGACATCATCAGTGTTCACAGCAAAACAGTATAAAGTGTGAAAGCACCCAACACACACCTGTGTATTCCCAAACACTGCACCATAGGCGTAAACAGATGGGGAACTTTTAAAATGTACATGTTGGGAGCTGCCATAGCTGTGATTCATCAGCATGTGTTACAGACCGACGGTGTTGTGGAGGATGATGCCGACAACCACCGTAGGCCTTGGAGGAGGAGAAGAGTGTTCAGACCAAGGGTAACCTACCAGGGGCTACATGATCTGGAGATAGTAGAGCATTACAGGGTGGACAGGGACATCTTACAGCAAATAGTAGAGCTGTGCCGGCCACGCCTGAGAACCAGAAACAACAGAACCTATCCCAGTGGACACAAAGGTATGTGTAAGCTTGCGAATACTAGCCACAGGTACCTTTCAAAGGCCAACTGGAGATATAATGGGGATCTCACAGGCATCAGCATCCAGGGTACTACACCAGTTCCTGGATGCCATGTTACCACATGCCAATGAGCATATACACTTCCCCCGAACTCAGGAGGAGTTGGCCAGCAATATGCGTCACTTCCACCGTGTGGCAAACTACCCAGAGGTACTGGGTGCAATAGACTGCACGCACATACAAATTAAGTCACGACCCGGTGAGTATGGTAGGTGCTACATAAACCGCAAGGGATTCCACTCCATCAACTGCCAGGTCGTGTGCAATGCCCAGGGCATTATCATGGATATGTGTGCTGGCAGCCCTGGAAGCTACCACAACTCCCATATCTGGCATGCCTCACAGCTGTATCAGGTATTTGTCAGGGGGGACATCCCACAAGGTCACCTTGTGGGGGATGCTGGCTATGCACTGGAGCCATGGATGATGACCCCCATCAGAAATGCACACACACCAATGCAAGAATGCCATAATGAGGCACACGCACAAACCAGAATCATCATAGAGCGTGTGTTCAGGATGCTGAAATCACGGTTCTGGTGCTTGGACACATCTGGTGGAGCCTTGCAGTACTCTCCAGGCACGTGTGCCCACATCTTCATAGCATGTGCCATGCTACATAATATGATCCTGCGGAAACAGCTGCAGCAGGGTCATAATGGGGGAGGGCCTCACAGCCCACCGCAAGTGCCAAGGCCAACACAGGCACAGAGGGATCCAGACCACGGACACACTGTGCCAGCCCCAGTAGGCAGACGGAGGCGTGCCGAATATGCCTACACCTTGGCAAAGAGGGAACGTATAGCACATACCTTGACAGTGTAGGCTCCCACGGACTGACACCCCTCCCCACCTGCACACAGTAACATGGATGGCACACAAACACGACCACCTGTAAATTGTGATGTATAGGTGGCCCACTGTGGAATCCTACATAGGCAGCCCTCAAACATTGTACATGCAACAGCCATGGGAACACGGAACTGTCAACACCAGAACAGTAGATGCGCCCATCAGCATCTGTCGGTGCTGTGTGTATAGGTTCCCAGGTACATCTGTAGGTACACGCCCGATTGTCAGAGGCAAAACACCAAACAGGGCAAACAGTGACATCCGTCGCCACAACATCGAGTAAGCAACTGTCGCGTACTGGAGCAGAGGCAATCACAGGAGCACATGTGTGTAAGAACTGTCCTACACACAGTCATCACGGATTACCCACTGCGTTACTGAGGGGCTCCACAAAATGTAATCATGGATGTAGTGTCAAGGCAGGGGACGTACCCATGACAGGTATTAGTCACCCTGGCATGCTGCATCCACGTTCGTATGAAGGTGTAGAAAATTATCGGGTGTACCTAATTGTGATATACATACCCAGTGCTGGAGTACATCCTGTAAACATCACATGGACATACCATTAACTGGACCCATCAAGTTGTAAACTAACGGAGTCTTCCATGTGTGTGTAGTGTGGAGTAACTGCTGTAGTGTACTGCACATACAAATTGACATAATTCGTGTACAACCCCCAGATGTCCAAGTGGTACATGCAGTGACTGTCATGCATGTTTCCGGTCCCACGTCCCGCAAGAGATGTCACATAATCCTGACGGCACAGGTAATGCATTCCGGATGCAGGTCATCAGAATATGTGTAGCACACGTTAGCGGAAATAAGCGTTGCCCACAGCCGGTAAGCGATGTTTAAATACAACTATACGGATATGCGTGAAACAGGGCTAAGTGTCACCGACCACTGCGCAGATCACGGTAAATGATGTACAGAACAGGTGACACCAGCATTAGTCACCCCTGAACAAATAGCGCCTGCTCTGAAGGGTAAAACGACCACTGCCAGGAGTGGAACAGGCAGTCATGTACACAATCACCCAACACTATTGCTAGGCAAGATGTACATACGGTAGGGTTGCCACAGTTCAAATGACCAATGTGGGACATACGCCAGATGTCAGCAGGATGACACACACCCGGCCAGGACGAAAACCAGAACGACAGTGTTTTGCATAGATAAAAAGCTTATAGTCTAGTAATGGTCACAGGTACGTGTTCCGTGTCCTGTAACATGTAGGTGGGTCAGATACAGAATAAGTGTGTCATGCAACTATGACATAAACTATAGGGAATATGTTTGTCCCAAAGTTGCAGGACATTTGCTATGTTCACAAATATTTCGCAGGACACAACTGCAAAAAGAGGGAATGTCCCTCGCAAAGTGGGATGGGAGGTAATCTTAACCTATGGCAGGTGTGTAATGTGACAGGTACAGACACAAACGTGTGGAGTCCAGGAAACACAGTATACACTGACAAACACACAATGAAAGGCGTAGCATGCCTGTCACCACCTCTGTCCGAGATATGTATATATGTATATATATATATATATATATATATATATATATATATATATATATATATATATATATATACACATATATAATACAGATAGAAAGGGCGATAGTGTGATATATGTCGATATACAAGGGGTCACTGGCATCTGTAAATATATAGATAGGTCGACGACATTCAAAACACCTTTGAGGTACAAATAAACAGGATACCACCAACTATGGAACGTGTCACACACCGACACGCGTAACCAGGAGGATGAAAGACAGAAAGAACACAGTACTGGAACAGTAGATCCGGGAGCAATAGGACGATAGTAAGGACATGTAGTCACCGCTGTCGGCGGTGTGGTCCACGTAGGTACTGTGTACAACTGTGGTTGTGAGTGATGTAGCCTGTGTATGTGTGTGTTGAGGGTGCCATGTGTGTTCCCGTGTGACTAAAGTTTGTGTGTCCGCATAGTGTGTCTGTAGGTGGCAACTCGGAGGTATATGATTATGGTAGGTGCAGGTATAGCTATCCATAGGCATGCGGTAAACACCTGTCCCACATTGGGAGGGACAGCCCCCCCTGGGCAGGTGTGTCCTGACATGAAACATTAGAAAGGGCAACTGGCCGTGAGTGTAGGACACTAGTATGTCCCACATAATATGCAATAGTTGCAGGAAATACTCATGACTGTATGTAAGAAACAGAAATGTTACATGCAAACCGATAAGTAGTGAGGGACCAAGAACAATAGGTATGTAATGAGGATAAAAGTATGTGCTATCCTGTGTGCTGACCGTGGCCATATGTCAGCCTGTAAACACCACTGTGTGACCTGCAAGTGTCCAACTATGGCCATATGAAAAGGTGGCAAGCCATGTGACAGTGGGTCTGACACCAACACCACTGCAATGACTGCAAATATCTGGAACAGACATACATGGGATAGCGTTCATTTACAAATATCCCTGCACATATCGCCATACATCCGGAGGTATGGAAGTATCAACCGCACCTGCATACCATATAGAAACCAATTAACAATGGCCCAAAGTAAATTCCTGTAACAGAAGTCTATTAAGTGATAGCACTGTAATTAGGGAAGGGGCCCACACACATATATATGGACTATGTAGAAATGCAAGCCCCACAAAACCGTATATGCTACGTACACCTGCCTACATCCCCCACACTGTGAACAATAGCAATAGGATATCCACGCCATAGTGGCAATGTGGTAATCACAGTAGTGTGTGCCACATACATGTGTCTTACAAACATGTACAATGCAACATGTATGTAGGGGACTAACACCTATGTGATAACCAGTGGGAGGATGGTGTACTGCAAAGGTGATGTTCACACCAAGTGTCATGCAGGTAGAGGCCATGCTGTTCATATCGGTATCTGTCACAGTGACACCCATATGGATGGGGTCTGTATCAGCTGGTGGAGCAACAACGGCGCTGGGTATGCAGTGGTCTGTAAAGCTAGGCAGGGAAGTCCCCTCAGTGGTAGCCTGTACCTCAGGGAAGCATATACCGAACATGAGGGCTCCATGACTGAGGACTGTGGTAAGCCAAGTGTAACTGGATTGCAGTATGTGATATGGTATGCCACCCTCAGTGTGTGTGTCCCGTCCATTAGCCACATTGCATAACATCCAGAGACATATGTTGTGATGTGCAGGTGGATATGTATGTAGTCAATACCAGAATGGAGAACGGTGCTGAATGGCAGCGAGAGGACAATGCAGGCTGTGTGGACACCCGTACCGTCATCAACTACTCTGGCGACTGTAGGACAGGTGTTCAACAGGTGTAGGAGGCATGCTGTGGCCCCAACAAGACCAACCCAGCTGGCATCATAGGACTGGAGCACAACAAAGACTCGACAAATGATGTCCATGATGATGTGCCCTATAGCCGTGCATAACAGTCCAGTGAGATGTGTAGAGCAATAGTCCCAGTCGTGCAGTGTGGCATCACCTGTGAGGAGTGTTACTGTCGCTGTGTGCCAGTCAGGGGCCACAATGTCTGGTACAAGGCTATTACTGAATATGGTGTCCCAGTGGGGAGACATGCTGTTCAGAGTCCTGTGGACATCACAGCCTGGGATATTGCAGGGTGACAAGGGGCCTGTGTCCTAGGACATATAGAGTGCAGGTCAGTACTGTGTAGGTGTGACTGCAGGTACGCCACAATGTACCTGCAAGGAATGTGGCCCTGCAGAGAGTGAGAGGGTGTAATGTTAGCAATGAAGCCATTAGACAGCATGTTGCCAACATCACCTGTTACTGTCATGTTCCAGAGTGACAGTTGTATGTGTGAGCAGATGTGGGTATTGTATACGACTACCGACATACCACCATAATGCCTTGTGGTACATCTCGGAATGTGTCGCAGTAATGTGTACGTAGCTAGTTATGGTGTATGTGATGTGGGATCCTGTGGCCCTACCAAGGCTGACCAGTGAGTCACCCTGCCCATGGGAATGTACACCACTGTGTAACAGCCCCCACCTGTTGTTGTACAGTATGTCCGTGGGACTGCACCCCCAGAGTGTCATCTGTATTCTGGTGTGTACCTACATGGCTCTGTGTGGAATAGCATGAACCACATTGTCGTGTACGTGCTATTGAACTGTACTGGGGTATGTCTCAGCATTTGCATGTGCATTGTCCACCTGCACGTGTGTCACGACAACAACTACCGCTGTCATACGACATCTGTAGTTGGTGTTGTAGTACTCATCTACTGTGTATGCCGCGAAGTGTGTGGTGCCAGTATGTGGCTAACAAGGGTGGGTAACAGATGTTCGGATTCCACCAATGAGGGGATAACTGCAGGTGTGGAACAGCAGGCACATGTTGGTAGTGTCCATGTCAAGGATACTGTTGGTCTTGGAGGTGGTGTATGGGTTGAACCAGCTGAGCAGAGGTCATGACTCACGCACAGTGTACGCCTAATGTGCCAGTACATGTGCGACTATCACAGTTAAGTGTGGGTTACTGTCAGTCTCACATTAGTAGCAACAGTAGTTCCGGACACAGTTATATGCACGCGGAGCACCTGTGATGCATTGTGCGAAGTAACCAGCCGGGATGTGTGTACAACATTGTGGAATATGGGGACACCTCAGCTGTGGGTGTGCCAGTCCAGGTACGTGCCTGAGAGGTACTGTCTGTCTATACCCAGTCATTGCAGGTGTGCTCCGCAGAGCCAAGAGGCAGGTCCCAGTCACTGCAGAGATATTGCAGTGGTGCAGTATCAGGTGTGCCTTGCCTGCGTGCGTCACAGAGGATGATGTCAAGCATTGTGTGACATGACCACATGCTTCGCTAGCCAGTTCCCATTCTGGTGGTGACTCTTATTGGGCACTGTGCAAAACTGGCAGTATAAAAGCATCAAGAGTCCAACATGTGATCCATACTCCCAGGGCTGACAGGTGCAGGTCAACTGTGCCACAGCATCATGTTGTTTGGCCGGGTCTGTCAAAGTGGACGTATACTAGATTCCTGTGGAATGACAGCAGAAGCATGGACAACTGTTGGGAGTGACACAGTCATTCATAGTACAGTGGTAACAGGTCCGAATGAACGCAAAATGCTTCCAGGGCATGGACCACACCATCAGGGCGACAACACTGGTGGACTATCGCACATAGTCTGTGCCCTGAGTGACAACTTCAGTCACACAAACATGGAAGGGGAGTCACATCGTACCTGCTGACTTGTGGCATGTGTGCATAGGTTATGTTGCAGAACCAGTTACTGGACAGCAGGATGTAAGTGACTACCGCCTTGTGTAGCCTGCTGAGTGGAACAGCAGTGTGACTGCCGACAGTCACCTAAGACAGGTGTGTTGTGTATGTTATGACACCCTATTGGCTGTATGTGATGGGCACACGTGTCTGTGGGCTATAGGTTGGTGTTGTTGTGTTTGGCGATGTGGGCTGTCGTCAGTGCCCACATAGAGTATGGAGGGGTACTGTACAAGGTGTCTCCGTATGTGTGGCCTGTGGTGGGGATCATGTGGGATCATGTGATGTGTGGGGTGCGTTGCCAATGTTGCTGCATCCCCCACAGGCTGTACTGTTGTATGTTGGGAGGTGTGCATTGACTGTGGACATGGGAATAGCTCTATTGCCACATGTACAACATAGTCATCATAGTGACAGGCAATAGCACCGGTGCGTGCCAGTTGGACATGCCTGTATATAAGTGGTACGTGGCAGGTGGACAGGCCATAGAAACCACCATGTCTCACGAAGTATGTGAGTGATGTGTGTACGACAGCTGTTGTACAGTTATCAAGCTGGAGATGTATGGACAGACAGTGTACCTGTGAGGACTGGTGTGAAATGTGTGCTCAACTAAGCAGTAGCTCATAACGTGCCAAGAAGCTCTGAACAAGTGCTGAGCATGCCCATACATTACAGATAGGGTGTTGTATACTACCAACCCACAAGTGTTGGCAACAGTCATGATTGGTGGCACCGCATCAGAACACTGCCGGGTATGGGCTGCAGGTCCATGAACCATTATCAATGTAGATGTTAGCAGTACAGATGTACAAGACAGTACGGATGTTTGGCTACAGATGCCTGTGTATGTCACAGGAGTGTTCTACTAGTGGCCTGTTGACAGACTCACAACTACCAAAGGTGCTACAGTGACATGTGCATATCACATGGTGTCAGCTACAGTAAACCAGGATAAATGTGTTGTACCCCACCCGCAGTGTAGCCCATACCACACAGACAAATGTCAGCCATCTGTGTATGTGATGATGTGAATCGCCATGACCTATGGGCAATTGTTGTCACAGTGTTGTGAACAACATACAGAATGGGCTGTGTGTGTGATGTGTGTGACATATGTGCACATTCTGGTGGATGATATCAGCAATGACACCACTAGGGGAATACCCCCGTACCCATTAAGAAACACCTAGGCTGTGGTCAACAGTATGGACACTGTGTTAGGGATGGTGTAGTGTAGTACACCTCCCTGAGCTGGAGACATCTCCCTGGCCCTTAAGGTAGTCATCCGAGGTACCCATGACATGACAGGGTGGTATCCACGAGCACGGAGATCATTGGACAGGCATACACAGCAACAGTGTGACCAATATTGGAATACACATCACCCTCCAGGGCTAAGGCCCATGCGTGGATGGCCGATACCAGCCTCCACAATACACACCTCCAGTATGCAGCATGCTATCCACCTTGCATACAGACATATGCCACACTATGCTGTTAGACATGCTACATGTCCATAGCCTGATCTGAAAGACATATATCATGGACAACCACCATCCCACGACTAGGATGGCCGCATGCTGGACAGATCCCTGTGCCATACCTGTGACATACTCCCGTCATACCATGCAGTCCTGTCCACATAGTTGCACATATCATCCCTGCCATTCATGGTGTGATGGCCCTATGGTAGATGTAGTATCATCTATCTGGATCAGTAATGTGTCACTGATGCCCCTCGTGGTGGTATAATGGGTGTCGGATACAGCTAGGAAACCCAGCCCATATATGCTATAGCCGATAACCTTACCTGTGAATGATGTCCGACTAGCCATTGTCCCATGTCTATCACATGTGCAACACAGGTGATCCATGGTAGGATGTTGTATCATCTATCTGGATCAGTAATGTGTCACTGATGCCCCTCGTGGTGGCATAATGGGTGTCAGATACAGCTAGGAAACTCAGCCCGTACATGCTATAGCCGATAACCTTACCTGCGAATGACGTCCGACTAGCCATTGTCCCATGTCTATCACATGTGCAACACAGGTGATCCATGGCAGGATGTTGAACAACTGTGCAGTGTAGATGTCTATGGAAAAACAGATGCATGTACAGGTTTCCATGCGTACTTGGTGTATTGTCACTGCCCACATCCAGTAAGGCTGTGTCTGTGTTGATATGTGACATATCCACAGCATCTAGGTCAACAGCATTACCGTGGATACATCAGGCATGGGTAGATAGGTAAAAACACCAGTGCATGCAAACAGACATGTCCACATGGAGACTGACGTCACATGCAGTAGGAACACTAATGAGGTGACACACATATATGGGGATGATATCCAATGCATACTGGGTGTTACATGTGTGGGACACATACATGCCAGTCGTGTTAGTGTCATGTTGATTTGCAAAGATAACTGTGCGAATGTACTAGACTGTATGTGCAGCAGTATCACTGTACATGTCTGTAAATGTGACCTGTCACCTTCATCATGTCTTACAGATAATGCCGCGTACACGCCTACCAGCATATAGCCGACAGGAGGATGATGTTATAATACCGTACCTCCATGAGAACTACAAGGTGTTATTTAGCCATGTGCCACAGCATGCACAGCAGCGGGATGACCTGTGGCAGGATCTTCGCAGGAGGGTCAATGAAGTGGGTGGCCACAACCGCACCTACCAGCAGGTGCGCAGACACTGCACGGACCTCATACGTCATGCAAAACAGCGTGCCACTGCAATTGCCAGGGAACAAGGTGGTATGAGTGGTGGGCCACCAACCCAGCCTCCACTCACACACACAGAGGAGCTAATGGCCAGTCTGGGAACACCCTCGGAACAGCCCCCACAAACAGTAGCTGCCATCGTGGAGGTGGGTGTCTCCCAACTGGAGCCTGGAGTTGCCTGGTAAGTCAGTACTGAACATATGGCCAGTATATCCCACGTACGTGCATGTGTCAGTGTACATCATGTAATGTAACAACATATGCAAGGTATGTGGACACACAAGCTTCATGCTACCCTGTGTAGGCATCATACCTCTGAACTGTACGGGTATTTGCAGGATGTCCAGATGTCTGCCTCATATTGTCGGTGTGTTCCCCTTAACATTTGTCCCTTTCTGGCAAATAGCTGAGGAATGGAGTCATTAAATGATGACATACAGTAGTGTTTATGACTGAACATTCCGTTGCAAACACATGTGCATGCAAACATATTGGTCTATCAAATATCCAGGTTAGTAAGAGCAATATGTCACAGTTGTCCCTATATATCCCCCATCATAGTAGGCTTTGTCCACATTTATTGTTCTAAGAGGTTGAGAGGTATGGTATGCACACATGTGCTGACTATATGCTATTGTACAGGCGAATGTGTTGACCTGCACTGTGCACCCTGTGGCTGTAATACAGTCATGGATAATGTTCATACTGCTGTGTCACCCTATACAGGTACCTCTGGTGTGCCGCACAGACAAGAGTCCATTGCAGGTGAGTCTATCATCAGTATCAGGCATGTCAAAGCATAGATCTATTCGCCATGTGGCCAGTTAATACATAGATATACAGGTTGCATCACCCGTCATCCACACAGGCCACCCATGTGCAATATATACAACTGAAATGATACACAGACATGAAACTACAGTATTTGCCATTGCTACATGTTTGTCCAGCTGTGCATACAATGGTGGAGGTGTTCTAGAATGGAGGCATATGTACTATACAGTGGAACAACATGTGTGGTACACAAACCAGTACCGCACAGTGAGCAGTGATATGGGCAGACCACAGGCATCACCATTGTGTTATATGCCCCTGCAATGGTTTCACACATTGTGATGTTCCATCCGACATGTCTGAGACACGTAGCGTTTTGGTTGCAATATTGTCACAATTTCCCATAACCCATACCCCACATACCACACATACACCTGTTGTCTGCATAGCCCTGTGGATGGTGACATAACCAACATCTATGGGTGTATGTCATATGGGACAACACAGACATGTGTGATAGACAGCCATCACATACATGATCAACACATGTGCACACATGGCTATGGGGGATGGCCAGAGACACGTAGCCACACAGAAGATGGGATGTGGATACACCCTGTCCCACTTTGTCCACACATGTCCAAGTACAGCCGTACTAGACCAATTGTACAGGTGATGTGGTACGCTGCACATCATAAATGCATGTGCACAGCTAGTGGAGGTGTCAGTGACATGTACCTCATAAGATGTGTTGAACATGATGTCTGTGTAATAGCATGACGGTAGGCCACAGACACTGTACTTTTCCCCCCTGCCATAGGACATCACTGTTAGCTGTGCACCATGTGTGTGTGGTACATCAATGTCATGTGTGAAATGGTGACATGACAGGTCCGCTATGTGTGGACATGGTTGCCAGGCAGCTAACACTCTGTAGTCATCATGCAGGGGTGTCATCTGTATTTCCTCCAGTGACCTGTCACATGACACAGCATGGTTGGGTGTGTATACACCTCAGCATCATAGGTCACAATCCACAGGTATGTCATGGGTATGCATGCAGTTCTGGATATGCAATGTGTAGATAACATGCACTGTTAAGCAATATAGACGCCTCATGATGCCAGGTAATGGCACAGTGTCTGTACATCACACTGTACAGCAACGTAGATGGCCCAGTCCCCTACCATGCCCGTGCACATTTGCTCAACATGCACTCTATCTGTAGGGCATATGGACAACATAGCAATGTGATACCCAGTACGATGCTGTACATGTGTCGCGACACCATTGTGTCAGGCATGCATGCATGTTAATGAACATGTCAGCAGATTACATGTCAAGGTCACATCAGCCATGTGTACTGTTATCCTGTTCTGGTCCACATGGTGTATCACGGGGATGCATGCATACTACCATGATCATGTGAATTGCATGGATAATGATATGACACCTGCCTGCTGTAGTGTGCATTCCAGGGGGTATGCTTACAAACACTATTGATGTCTGAGCTGCATGCTGTCAGCTCTATCACAAGCATGCTGCATGCCATCTGTCATCTCACATGCATGGTGTGTCAGTGTGTGTGTCGGTGTGTCAGTGTGTGTGTCAGTGTGTGTGTCGGTGTGTGTGTCAGTGTGTCGGTGTGTGTGTCAGTGTGTCAGTGTGTGTGTCAGTGTGTGTGTCAATGTGTCAGTGTGTCAGTGTGTGTGTGTGTCAGTGTGTCAGTGTGTGCGTGTGTCTATTGTAATGTAGAGTATTTCTTTGCATTCACAGGTGATGTAGGTGCGTTACCCTCCTGTGGTCCATCTGATAGTGTCCCCACAGATGCTAGCAGTGATGAACATATGCACGAGGTACAGGCAGGGATGTCAGGGGCAGAATCTGTGCCAACGGTTGCCATCCCAGCTATGTCCCCCTCTTCCCCGCACACAGTTCAGCTGCCAACACATACCGCATCTACAGTGGCCATAGAGGAAGGACAGTCAGCATTTGTTAGCATTGAACAGGAACGTGTGGTGGCTACAGAAGGTGTGTCTCCACACCATGGTGGCAGTATACTGACTGCAGATGTGCCACACAGGCATGTGGCTGGTGCTGCTCATAGGAGGACCTCTGGCAGACATGCACCTGCAGGACATAGTGCAGCAGCTGGGATCACCAGACGCATGTTCCAGACTGTAATGGTGGCACAGGCACGTGCCAAATGGCAGAACAGAGAAAGGCAGAGGCTGCAGAGGGCTGCTATCAGTACCCTAAACAACAACATCCAGGCATTGGCAGGTGCTCAACAGCAGCTTGCTGATGTTCTGGACAGGCGATTGGGTGATATGGTCAGAATCCTTGACCGTGGCATGGCGATCCGTGAGCGTGAGCTGTCTGTGCTGGAACATGTGGTAGGGGTGAGATGTAGGACACATGGATGTAGGCCAGCTACACCACCTAGTGCAGGTCAACATGAGCATGCCACCTCACATGGCCGCTCCCATAGTGCCGGTAGCAGTAGCAGTGCAGCTGGTGCTGCGATGTCCACACCAGGTCACAGCAGGCCACATGGATGTGGCCCTGGACGTTTCCAGCGGGGACACGGTTCCAGTGGCCATGTGTCGTCGGACAGTAGCCATTCTGTACCTCTGCCTGGTAGTGCCTGTGCAACCCCTGGCAGGCACAGAACACATGGCCGTGTCCAGTCACAGTGAGCTGTACAACCTGGTCTGTACAATCTGGAGCTGTCCATAATACCCTTGTGTAGGCTTCACAAATGACAGAACTGTGTGCACACATACATGCACACAGCAAACACAACTGTAGGGCTCCACAACACCCACATGCATACGGAACAGACATGTCCATTCAAATCACTGGCCCTTACCCGCACACATGATGTCATCCATTGGAGCAGCCTATGCCCCTGGCAAACAGTATCACCCTGTGCATATGATGAAGCCTGTGCCGCATCCCTGTCATCCACACCATCGGTGCAGGGATATGCTCATATGGTCTGATGCACAGAGTGAACAGAATAGTGAGAGATGTAACTAACATTACTTTTGTATGCATATTGCAGGATGTGTATGTTGTATTGGTACTGAGATGTGAGAGGTGTATCTAACATTACTTGTGTATGCATATTGAGGGATGTGTATGTTGCATTGGATGTGTGTGAATACTGAGAGATGTGTATGTGACATCAGTGGTGTACTGTCAACATGCACCAGTCATACCATGTAGTCCAGGTGCAGCATGCATTGTGATATGTTCACAGTATGTGTCTTGGTTACAACAGTAACAGCATGTTGGTAATGCCCTGGTTCCCTCCTATGGTGTACTGGCATGTGCCTACAGGTAGCAGTGTTTGTAGTCCCCCATGTGTAACTGTGGAGTTCTCACAGGCACGTATGGCAATATCAGCATGCTAAATGTACCCTCAACCCGACTGTTGGACAGTCGAACATGACACAGATGTCCGAACATGACACAGATGTCTGCACATATACTGCACCTGAAGCATGTGGCCAGTTGAACAGGCTACCGTGGACAGAGATGTGACATACATACCGGGAAACATTACAGGTATGTTGACATGGTGCAGGGGTTGTACACAGCGGTCAGGCCAATGATGACATTAGAGGCCACCTGATAGCATGAGGCCATCCTGTGTAGCAGTAATAACCCTGTCACAGTACAGGAACATGGCCACATTCACGGGCTCTAGAGCACTATAACACACCCCATAGTGTTCATGTGTGGACCCTTGCCTATGTGGTCATCACCCTTGCAGTACTTTGCACCCACACAACATGGCACAGAGAAGGGACATGCACAGGTACCCAGTATGGCTGGGACCGATGGCATCAACAGGGTAGTAGACTGCATCACCATGAGGGGTTAGTGATCCTGTTTCCACAGTATGGTAGCATACACCCTCACACCAAGCACCAGACAGCCATACATACATACATACATGCACACACACACTGTGGTGACCAGATATGTGTGTACGGATAGCCGATGTGTGTGACGCACCACACCTGCCGACCTCATGCTTTCCACACTGCAGTATGTACAGATCTCTATAACAGTGTACAGGGATGTGTTACATCTGGGACATAGTCCCCACCATATGTGGCGTGTGTGGTCACACAAGCGGACACACTTGGCAGTGCTGGGAATGATACACCTGCCATATGATGATCCATTTGATAGACATGCAGCGGTACTGTCCGCAGTATGTGTACCAACGCTGTGTCTGGCAATTGTGTGGCTATGTGCACACGGGAGGATGTCAGTGATACAGGTGTCATGTGACATACAGTTGGGTACACCTGGCCGCTGTGTATGCGTTAAGTCATCACCATCAAGTAACAGTGACATAGAGTACTGTTTGCACATGGCATGGTAGGGTGGTGTGTGACACACCTGTGAGCCATCCCCAGCACACATACATCTACACAGGTGGATCACCACTTTATGTACACAGATCCCTCCATACGTGATGTACAACCAACTGTACTGTCTGTATGTCACCATATACAGGTGTCAATGATGGGGCTGCATTGTGACTGCATGTTGTAGTTAGGCACAGCTGTGTTATGGACATTGGCCACTGCGCATGCATGGTTGCTGCATGCACAGTACAGATTGTACATGTGCATTAGTCCTACATGTGTCTCCTGTAGCCATGTTTGTATGCATTGCTATTGGTGGATTTGTGTTGACATACATGACACATGGACTGTGGTATGATATCACGGGTGTCATGGGCGACTACTACAGGGGAATGTGTCCTCCATCAACATTGCTACCTCCTGTACTGTGAGCATTCAACAGACATGGACCCACCTTCCATTTGCATGCATATGATTGCTTAGGCCACTGTTCTGCATGGGGGACAGCAAAGGCTTAGCTATGTACATATGTGTTGTGTGTGTGGTCCATGCAAATATCCACTACAATCACATGTTTGACATATACAAACATGTGTGTTCGTTGGTGTACAGCAACACTCATCTGTCACAGCTGTGTAAGACCCGGGGCCCCTGGTATGTCTTGAGCTGACCTGGTCATGTATAGTGGTATACTTGCAATGCATAACACCTGTGGGAACCCTGTCAGTACATGTGTACCCTGCACAGTTGCTGTAGACCTCTGTACAGTCCACTGGTCATGTGTCACATGGTGTTGTGGTAATGTATGGCTGTGTACTGCTGCAGCAATGACATGGTGATGTCTCGAGGGCTACAGTGTAGACTGCGGTGTGTACATCTGGGATCTGCACCTGTGACAGCTGTGATGGCTGCTGAGTGTGTACTGGTCACTGTATGTGTGTGACCACTCTGTGCATTGGGACAGTTATACCTTAGTGTGCCCTTCTGTGTCTAGACTCCGTCTGCATGCAAGATGGCCCTTTGCAACTGCTAAGTGTGTGAGCATGCCCAGTACGCTGTTGTGTAGATGGACACACATGACAGTCCCAACTGAGCCCTTGCGAGTTGAGATTACATCTGCATGCAAGACGGCCCTTTGCAACTGCTAAGTGTGTGAGCATGCCCAGTACGCTGTTGTGTAGATGGACACACATGACAGTCCCAACTGAGCCCTTGCGAGTTGAGATTCCATCTGCTTGCAAGACAGCCCTTTGCAACTGCTAAGTGTGTGAGCATGCCCAGTACGCTGTTGTGTAGATGGACACACATAACAGTCCCAACTGAGCCCTTGCGAGTTGAGATTCCGTCTGCATGCAAGACGGCCCTTTGCAACTGCTAAGTGTGTGAGCATGCCCAGTACGCCATTGTGTAGATCGACACACAGTACAGTCCGAACGGACGTGTATTACTAAGCATGTGGCCATGCCCAGTGACACCTTGTGTTGGTGATGTCCCTCTGTGCATTGCCGTTGACATCTTGTATAGCCATGGTGGTCATCCAGGCAACAGATGTCCATTTTCAACGTCACGATGGATGCCTACTGAGTACACACTGGTCGACTATCTTGAAGGGTGTACTGTCTGTGGGGCATCCCGTGACTATGTCATGTTGTCGTGGTGCACCGTAAATCTTATGTTGCCACGATCACACCACTGTCGCGTGTTTGTCTACGTGTACCGTGGGACAGTAATATGTCTGTATGCTTTCAGACTGATCACTCTCTATACAATCACTGTCGGCGTCCTTGTCAGTGCGGATGATGACACATGCCTAGAAGTATGCCTCTGGGACGGCTGTGTTTAGTAATCTCGGTAGCGCGTTCTGTAAATGCGTCATGCTGTAGTGTGTTGGGGTAGTTAGGTGTATGTTCGACTCCCAGCCCTGCCAAGTGTGTGTGTGTGTGTGTGTGTGTGTGTGTGTGTGTGTGTGTGTGTGTGTGTGTGTGTGTGTTTGCGCACATGCTCCCGTCCGCCTGGGGACTCAGTCTTGCTTTTAGATGCCTCACACCACAGCAGTTTCCTACCGACGTCTTTGCCTTTGCGGATGATGACACGCACCTAGATGTCTGCCTCTGGGACTGCTGTGCTTAGTAATGTCGGTAGCGCGTTCTGTAAATGCGTCATGCTGCAGTGTGTTAGGGTAGTTAGGTGTATGTTCGACTCCCAGCCCTGCCAAGTGTGTGTGTGTTTCCAGCTGCATGACAACAGTACATTAATTTTACAGTATTCACTCTCCATAACATCTGTGCGGCGTCTTTGCCTTTGATGCTGCTGTCCGCAGGCTAGACGTGTGCCTGTGTGAATCATGTGATCCACTGATCATGGTAGCGTGTTCTGTAACTGCGTAATGCTGTCGTGTGGTACAGTGCTTACGTTTGTGTTCTGCTCCCAGCCCTGCCGTGTGTGTGTGTGTGTGTGTGTGTGTGTGTGTGTGTGTGTGTGTGTGTGTGTGTGTGTGTGTGTGTGTGTGTGTGTGTGTATCTATCTACATATATATATATATATATATATATATATATATATATATGTATATAGCTATATATATATATGCATATATTTCAATATATATATATATATATATATATATATATATATATATGTATGTATATAATGTATATGGAATATAGATATGTATGTTGGGATTATCACTCCTGAATGTGCTGCATTATCTGTACGTGAGCACCTTGGATGTATGTACATCTGCTATGTCTCTGTGATAGTGCACATACTGTGTGCTGTAGTGATCGTGGGTTATACATGTGTAGTGACCGGTTATTGTGTTGCTGCGTATTACACGGGCATTGGAAACAATGTTAGTACAGCACCTTTGAATGGTCGTATGCAGATCTCGGCAACAGTCAGCAGTGGTTATTACATTGGAGTGTGAGTATGGCTCATATCCGTCTGTAGTAACAGACAATTCTATGCACCTCAGGTTAACATTACAGACTCACGTTTATCCACAGGTTGTGGTACAGATCCCAGGACTGTATGTGTAGACATTGACAGGTGCAGGACTGGGTTGTGTTGGATGCATGGAGGGGTGTCCATGGCCAGTAATGGGGATCTATACAGCCTGGCACGTACAGTCTGTGACTGCCCATAACCTCCTGTAGATGGCTGACACATGCTGTACCTGTGTATATGCAGACACACACACTTACCACAAACAGCTACGGCTATCACATACGCACACACATTGCACCTCCATTGGGCCATGCAATAACCATTGTCCCTCACACACACACACCTACGTGTACATTGGATGGCTCAATGACAGCTCTAGAAATATTAACACCACACCCTGTGCATATGATGTTACCTGTGCCACCACCTGTGATGTGTAACATTGATGCAGGATCTGACTAACCTGGTGCTGCTGCACATGGTGGCTTTATTCCACTGTATTGATGTTAGCATGCTGTTAACACACAGTGTGTTACTTCCAGGTGCATATCAGCAGGCATGATGCATTGCAGCTATGACCATCACTGTAGCGTAGTTTACAGCACTGTTACTTCTGATGATGTATTCTCCATCCATGTGCCATTTCACTGATGTGTGTAGTACTGGCAGCATGTGTGTCTGTGTGTGCAGTACGTGTGTGATGTGTCTAGTACACATGTATACATGCTTACCAATGCATACATGACATTACACAGGCTTCACCATTCGTATCCATGGCATACACCGTCAGTCTCCTGACATTCCCTAGGATAGCTCATGACATGCCTCTTCCACTGAGTACTGACAGCACACATGTGACACTGCTCCGGTGAGGTTACAGTGTTTTATACATACACACTCATGTTGTCACCTATCGTCTATTCTAATAGTCCCCTTAACCTACACTACACTGTAGAGGCTTGGCCCATATGGCATGACATGTTGTGATTCACCATCATCAGCCTCACTTGCCTCACATTGCCTAGAAATGCCTCGTTACATCTCTGACAGAGCACTTCCACACATAAGAACCAGTACGCAGTAGTTATGTTGTCTCCAGCTTGCCATTCATCTGCATGGCGTGCTAACATCTAACTAAACATACATTTTGTATGTATATTATACATATGTCTTGTTTTGAAGTGCAGCGCATTCTCGTGGTGCTGTGCTATGCTTCCACACCAGGGATCGGGGGAGGACAACTACTGGTTTATTGATATCCAATGGACAAAGCCACCACTGGCCTTGGACTTGGACATTGGCATGCTTCTTCGACTGTATTTATACTGTATTTGCAGCTGTCATTGCTCCGTTTAGCAACGTGCAAAACGTTAGTCGCATAACATCCGGGTACATTTCTGCACATAACTCTGCTCTTGCACAGACAGCTTACTGTTTCATGTATCGCGTAATTACATCATTTGCATAGCTTACACATAGGAATGGGGTATGTTGCAAATCCCAACATTGTCCGTGCAATGTTCGTGTTACGGGCGGTCTTGCATGCCCCTACAAGTGTTTGCTGAATAGCCTGGCAGTCATCTTTCCTTGCTGTACTCTCACTCAATCCATACATGCCGGAGGCTTCATGTACCATGGCCTAGGCTTTGCTGTGTGCTATGTCTAGTTGTGGTGTATTCATCATTGGTAAAGGTGACGCCCTATAGGTACTTCATGTAGACTGCTGTGTCATTTGACATGTCAGCACATACCTGCAGCCAATACTGCACTTCCTACTGCAGTGCTTTTCATACCTTCTGAGTTATCTTGTGGTCGTTAATGCTGTTTCCTCAGACATGTATCTGTTTCTGATCATACCTATCAACCTCCTAAAGCAAAACATCTGTACAAAGCCTAACATGATGGGAGGACATATAGGGGAAGATTATACATATTGCTCTTACAAACATAGATAGTTGACAGTATTATAGGTTTTGCATTAGTATGACCTTTCCAAGGGATTTGGGGTCTTAAACTCATATGTTTATCATTATTTAATGACGTCACTTCTCAGGTATTTGGCAGACAGGTACAGATTGTAAGAGGAACACACCACACATATGAGGCATACATCTGCACATTCGTATGGTTGCGAGGTATGTTTCTGATACTGGAAATCAGTTTCTTACACCAATACACACAATACATGGCGCCATCACAGGCCAGTTGCCATTACATTCCTATTGCAGGACACACCCACCCAGAGGGTAATATTCCTCACACAGGCCAACAGGTGCTTATCCACACTAATTATTCTATCATGTACCTTATGTGCACGCCAGTATTTGCGCTTTCTGTCAGTGGCAGAGCTCACGTACGAGTATGGGGGACTGGACACTGTATTGGTGACACTGCATGACACCCTGAGGGACACATGTCTTTTGAGTCTATTAACCTTCCACATTGACTTTCACAGGGCATACGTTGTCATTCACAGTTGTGGAAATACATGCTTTTGACTTGTATATGTTTTGTCATTTGTCCTGATGTCTTTCTTCTCACCTGTCTGCCTAGTATCACTAGTTCTGTACATTTAATTAGGACAGGTTACCTTCATACCTCTCACCTGTACACATTATGGGTATACGCCCCGTGGTTTGACCTATGAATCTGTTACATTTGTCATGATAATGTGCCTTTCTGGTAGATTGCTGGCAAGGCATGATGGACTGTGCAGTTAGGTAATCATGACTGACATTTCTATTTCATGATTACTAACTCTCATAACATTCGTATTCCTGACTACGCAATTATTCTATCAACGTTCTGACTTTGTCTGGGGTATATTTAATATAGTCCCTATTTGTCTTTCGTGTACTATGCCTTAGTCCAGCTGTTTTATTCTGACATTTTGGCAGGTATGGTTACCATCTTGGTCGTACGCATGTCCATCCATGATAATCACCTAGATGGCACTGACATAGGTCCCTACGTCTTCCCCCAATGGTTTACACAATATCCAGTAGATGGGTTGCACCTTTTTGGAGAATATAGGTGTGTGCTATACCCACATAGGTATATTGATCACTCCCATGGGGCGTACCTAAGAGATCTGTGCCAACCAACACCTTGGCCCATTTCTGCATACCCATGATTCCCATACCTGACACCCCTCCACAGTATCCATTACACATGTTTAATGTGAGCGATAATAAAGTGTGAGGATGCTTCCGAGCACTCCCTGCTCTGAGGATATCAGGTCGTACATCATACATTCTATCGACCCATGTGTTATTACCCTTGCACCTGCTACTGTTGCATGTACAGCTATATCGTAGTTGCAGCTGTGACGTCTTTTGCATCGATGATGGTTCGCACTTCATACAGGATCAATTTTTGGGGTCCTGCAAAGGACACCTATATTCATGTTTAACATGTAGAACTTGCAGGCCCTGTCACACTGGTACTTTCCGGGCAATGGTTTGGAAAGCATCGGTGTATTCTCCTTTCATGCATGTCTGTCTGTCTATCCATAATAGCTATACCGCGACCTATTTATGTGCATGTGTTATATGTACAGGGACATATGTTTGTTGTGTATATATCTATTCATGTATCGTGTGTGTATATATATATATATATATATATATATATATATATATATATATATATATGTACATATATACATATGTCTGTACATTCCTCATCTCATAATTTGCTTTGGTTTATGTCTGTGGATATATGTGTATATATATCTCCATATCATACCTTTCAACTGTACAGATTTCCGCTGCATGTACAGCTGTTTGGCTCTTATCTTTGGTCCGTTTTTCATAGCCTTGTGTCTATCTGGCAAGTTAGTGGCATATCATTAAAGACTGATGTTTGTAAATAATGACAAACATTTCAGGTTACGACTTCATACCCTTCAGAGAATCCATGCTAGTGACACACCTGTTATTCTATCCACTTTCTATGTTTGTTAGGGCAATATCTAAGGATTGTACCTATTTGTTACCAGTTGTTGTCATGGCTTTGTCTGGTTTCATACTTTGCAGGGTTAACAGGTATGAGCCATGTACATAGAACGTGGGGAAAACACCATTCATTTTCTATTCTGTGAGCGGATTACACATGCGCAGGCGCACTTGCATATCCTTATTGTGGGTTACATATGTTTCATAGATAATTGTGCTTACGTGAACTTTCATAATTCTGACCGTAACAGTTACATATCTGTATTCCAGTTTACGGACTGCTGCGAAACACACGTTCACCTTTACATATTTAAATGTGTGTACAGCACAAATGCATTCATTACACTTTCAAGTTATATGTGCAGATGTCGTAGGTCAACCGGGACTGCATTCACGTTGGCCGGATGCCGGAACCACTATTCTATTGGTGTTCTCCCTCATTGATATGCATACCCAGAGTACTTAGTTACATCAACATACGCCTCACCACTTCACCTACAACACAGTAATCCATTCTCCTGCTGGGAAAAAGGCGGTACTACATATTACACATTCCCTATTGCCTACTGCTGTGGACTCCGGCTGCATTGTTATTCACTCCGAGGATATGCAGAACACCAAGGCATATAGTCCAGCCACATACAGGTCTTTGATTGTCAGGGTGTTCATGTAGTGATCTGGGTTTAGGCTTGTCCACCTGATGAACGGAACTTCCCTGGCTGAGTTGAAATGTCAGACGAGGCATATGGACAGATATTATCTCCCTATTTTGAAGTTTTACCTGTGTTTGTAGACACAGGTATTTGGGCACCTGTCAGCAGCTTATTCTGTTGGCATTACATATTATGGGTGGGGTTGTTACAGTCCATACTCCACGGTGAGGGGTGTTCCCATTCACATTTGACTATTACCTGTATACAGCCATACGGGGATTATTATTTTGGACATGAAGTGACTACAGGTATGCAGTTGTACATTACACAAGTGTGAAGGGTTGTTACTGTAAATATGTACAGACCATACCTCTCAACCTCTTAGAGCACCAAACCTGCGCAAAACCTACACGATGGGGGGACAATCAGGGACACATTTTAACGATTGCTCTTACAAGCTTAGAACGTTGATAGAATACTAGGTTTTGCATTAGCATGACTTTAATGCAGGTTGTGGAGTCTTACACTCAAGATATTTCTCATTATTTAGTGACGTCAATCCTCAGCTATTTACCACACTGGTGCAGATTGTCGGAGGCACACACCAACACTATGGGGTGAACCTGTGGTCATTCTTAGGGTTACCACCTTTTCAAATGCCCTAAGTGGGACATGTTCTGTAGAGATGTCAGATTTTCCAGGACAAAACATACCTACAGCCGTGCATAGTACAGAACTTTAACCTTTTTTGTACATATAATAACTTATTCCAGTAACATTTGAATTGCTTATGCTACTTCACATAACATATAGACGTTTCATATATAAGATAACTGTTTTATGCAACTATTAAAGAAAATTAGGAAATAACTTTGTCCTAAACTCTCTGGACATTTGCTATGTCTTCATTTTTTTCACAGGACACAACTGCCTACAGAGGGACTGTTACTCGCAAAGTGGGACAGGTGGTGACCCTAGTCATTCTGCGAATATCCGGACAGTTGAGTGGTATGGCATGGACCTCTGTAATATGCTATTGTTCTGGCACAGCAGTAGCTCAGCATTACAGACTGCAGTCGGAACGTGCTGACAGACAGTTGGGTTTCAGACTTCATACTCTAGACATTAATGCCAATGTGCAAACTGTTATTCTATCAAATGTCTATGTTTCTAAGAGCTATCTTTACAGATTGTCCCTGTTTTTGGACCTTTGCTTCACTTATATTCACGGCTCTGTCCAGATATCTTGCTCACACAGGTTGACAGGTATGGTCGGTCACGACTGCACACAGTCAGTGTCCCTCACACTTGATCAGGGTTGACCTGTTTACGTCAGTGTCTTCCTCACCCTCATGCCATTTTCCACTTTGCAAATGTGTGCATTATATTCTCCCTCCTATTTGTGTCTGGACACGTGTGTCACGGGAAGGTATTTTATCCTGGGTGGTAGGTTATGCATGCCCACTTAGGGCTGGACAGTGTCATGGACCTCCACTGCACGTTCTGACTTGTGTCCAGATATCTACTGGAGTGGACATCATGTCATCATACCCATTCTACTATTTACACAAGTTGGTCATCCCATGAAGGATATCCCAAAAATTGGACTAGACCAAAACAAGTTAGATAATGAAGATTTTTGTGGCTTCACGAAAACGTGCAGGGGGTTTTACATGCAGGGGATACATGGTTTGCAATCCTGACACTGCCTAGGGTGACAATACCTACTACATATGCGTAGGGGTCACTGTGTGTGGCTGTTTCTGCACCAAACCAGTGGACCAAGTATGGCTGGATTTGGTGGACGTTCTGGTATGGTGGCAGGTTGTGTGTTGTGGAGGGTATGCTGGGTAGGCCATTATGCATCCAGGTGTGTTGCGTTTGTTATGGCCAGTTCCATCAGGACCCATCTGTGAGTATGTGACAGTGATGTAGCTATACATTGTCTCGCATATTTCCATATTCATATGTTTGTGGGATTGTGTTCTACACTATGGCCTGTCTGCTTGTCTTGCAGCTGTTTCTACATGTGGTTGTGTTTCTTTCCACTTCACCCGCTGCCCCCTCATACACCTCTGGTTCACCTTTTCTGCATACGACACAGTATCGCCTTTGAGGAATTTACCATTAAACACCCACCCCTCACACGCGAATTCCTCACACCCCATAGAGCACTACTTTGGTTGTTGGCCCATGACATGGTCAGAGTTGCACATTGACTACCCTACATGTGTTGGGTACCTTTATGGTTGTGTGGACTACCCTGCCATGTTTGCTTTCCACATGCTATACCTCACGCACATAGGTACACGCCCATACTTCACTTTCATTACTTGGTTGGTGTATCCGGGTACTACTCATTCGACTGTGTCACATACACATTCGGATTATACAGCTGCCTTCCGGATTTTGCCAGCTTGTTGTACTCATTGGTAGGATGGCACCTTTTTCTATGTCCCAGCTATTCCTTACACATGTCCGACTGTTGTGGACAATGCCTCCCCACAGTCGACGGTTGTGTTTCCACCATTTCAATTAGCCACAGTGTGACATAGGGTTACCACCTGTCCCACTTTGCGAGGGACAGTCCCTCTTTGGGCAGTTGTGTCCTGACATGTAATTGTAAACATGGCAAATGTCCTGAGATTTTAGGACAAAATTATTTCTTATATTTTATGTGATAGTTGCATTAAACAGTCAATTCTGTATCTGAAATACCTACATGTTATGAGAAACAGAATAAGCAACTAAACTGCTACAAGAATACGCTTTTCTGTAGGCAAGACAGTTACGTTCTGTCCTTTGTACTGGCCGTGGGTA